>NW_005353490.1:847399-857018 GCF_000412655.1 Myotis brandtii | reverse complement strand
ATTAGACCAGCAACTTTCAGCCTTTTTTTAACTCATAGCACATAAAATTCTGTGGTACACCAAAAAATATATTTTTTACTGATCTGACAAAAAAATAGGTATAATTTTTATCCATTCACACTGAATGGCTATTGTGTTAGCTGTTGTCATCTTTTTTTTACTAGTAATTTGACAATCTAAGGGAAAAGAGGTCAGTGTCCCTGACTAAATGTTCAGGTGTTGCATGTTTTAGATTCTATAGTTTTTCTGGCAGAAATTATGTTTCTATAATTCTTATGGCACACCAGTTCGAAAATTGCTGCATTAGACCATTAAAAGGAGAAGGACTGAGAATCCACGGCTGGGCTCAGGGAACAAGTTGCTGTGACCAATTAGTGATGTTTGCCATGGACATGAAAGTGAGGAGCTGGTACCATGTGTTTCCATCCCCGATCTAATAACTGTTGGAGTAGAGAAGCCATAAGATACCATACACGTGTAAGAGTCTATGATGAAAAGAAAACCGTTCTGTTACTTACAGTTATACAACCTTGGACAAGTTACTTAACTTAGTGTAACCTCAGTTTCTAAAACTGTACAATAGGGATGTGAATAACTATATCATAGATGTTGTGAGAATTAAATGAAAATATATGTGCATCTGCCTTACAAAATTTATACTCAGTAAGTGGAAATAGTATTAACTCCATTTGGCTGAAGTAGCAGACAACTTCAAATAATAATGGCTTAATATTTATTTGTTTCTCATGTAAATAAAAGCTGGAGGCCAGTAGTCCGGGACTGGTATAGTAACACCACAAAGCCATCGGAGACCCAGGTTCCCAGGTTGCATTATGGCCCAACATGGCTGCTTGAGCTCCAGGCATCATGACCCCAGTCTAGCCAGCATAACTTAGAGAGCAGAAGAAAGGCATGCTTCTCCCCTTTAAGGACATTTGTTTGTACGCACAATTTCTGATCACAGCTTTGTCATAGGTCAACACTTAGCTGAAAGGCAGGTTGGAAGCTGTAGTCTTTATCTCAGGGGGTGTCTGTAAGAATCCGGGTTTCTATTACTAATGAGGACAGATAGACAGATGTTCGTGTAACAACACTGCTCAGTCTGTCCCTGTGGCTCCCAGGTGCACGCCTTTCTTCCCACACACACAATCATGTTCATCCCCTCCCAAAGGGAGTCTATACTCAAGTCTCATCCACTTGCATCCAGCTCCAAAGTCTGAGGTTTCTGGATTCAGGTCCTATCTACTTGGTTTGACTATGGTTCCTTGAGGTCTGATGACTAAAAGATGTTATGTGTCCCTGCGCACCAAACTCTATGTGGGGAAGAGAAAAGGTTAACCACTTGGCAAAGGTGGAAGAGGGGAGGCCGGCAACATTTTCAGTAGCTCCCTGCAAAATAACTCTCAGTGTCTCCACAGCCTCAGCCCTTTCGTGTTCTTGACTGAGAGGGAGGGTCCCAGGTGATGTAAAACCAGCTCTTAGTATTTCCTTTGTCAGTTCTGCATGTTGTCTGGTACCTCATTGTCCTTGTGTTTTTTGTTTGTTTCAATTCAAACATTTCTATTCCGCTGCATCCAGGTAGAGACAGCAAGTTATGAAAGATCAGAGTATCTCATGGGAAGAATCACATTTAATTATGTAAATTAGGAGAAGTGGGGACTTTGGGAAAGATTGCTAGAGCTTCCTGTGGCTTAGCAAAAAGCTAGCTTCCCAGCAGTTGGTTTGCAAAGCTCTGGGGAGGGGTGATGTCTCGATCTGAGTTCAGGGCCACTTGGAAGGAAAACACAAAGAAAATACACTCTGGGGCCAGTTACCTGGATTCAGCCCTGGTATAGTCTTGGTATCTCTGTGCCTCAGTTTTCTTATCTCTACTATAAATAAGGATGCTACTTCATCCAGGTGTGACAGCCAATGAATTAATTCATGTGAAACTGTAGAGGAGGATGGTATTTTATAGGGGTGGCCTCAGGGTTAAGCAATTAGTTCATATAAAGTGCCCAGGAGAGCACCTACTTGGAAAGGGCTCTCCATGTGTTAGCACTGCTATTCTCCTTAAGAATCAAAGCTAGGGATGCCTCATGGAGCAGATAATAATATCCTTAAAATAAAGGTACCCGAGGGGGACTGATAGTCTGGCCCTCGATGTGAGCTGGCAACGAAGAGAGCAAGAGGTGATTGAGTCCATTCACATTTTGTGGCCTTTCACTCTCTATGCCCAGCACTGGACCTGCCTAGGAAATACTTAGCACTTGTCCAGTGTTAGAGAATAACCTCTGTTCTGTTCTCTGTAATCTGGACTCCTCCTCAAACATCACTCAGGTTCTGCTGACCCTCTCTGAGTGGGCTTCTTTGTTCTTACCCTCAGCCAGTCCACGCCAGGCCATGGTTTCTGGTGTTCTTATATCTATTTGCAGAAGGCTCTTGTTCTCTGATTCTGTGTTGCACAGATATCCCGCTGTGCACCAGACCTTTGTCACTGATACCCCTGTGGGAGGCGTGTTCCTCAGTTTTCACTGTGGCACGCAGGCATGCCACAAATGGCTGCTCAAGGCCACAGCTCTGCTCTGTGGCCTGGCCCCTCTCTTTCCCATGATCAGATTTCTTTCTGCTTGTGTCCTCTACGTTCTTATCCTGGTCCCAGTACCATGATGACTCTGAGTCGGTGAGAGGGACCATACTCAACCCCTCTTCCCAATTAGGCTGAAAAGAGTTGTTCCCTGCCCCGGTGAGCTAACAAGTGAGCTAGCACTCCTGTAAAATGTGATCTCACAGCAAGTGTCAAGATTTCCCTGTTCCTACATTTCTCAGCCACAAGCTGCCTTTCTTCTCCTCTGCTGTAGTATCTGTGAAACAACAGAAAAGTCAGTAAGGGCTCGTCTTCCTGAGAGAGAGGTGCCCTTTTTCATCCTTGTCTAAAATCACTAAGCTCCCAGAGAGAAACCATGACATAGGTTAGCATTTATCCAGTTATCTGTGGTGAAGGACCAGGCTTCATAATTTTCCAATTTTTAAAAATATATTTTTATTGATTTCAGAGCAGAAGGGAGAGGGAGAGAGTGATAGAAAGATCAACGATGAGAGAGAATCATTGATCGGCTGCCTCCTATACACCCCACACTGGGGATCGAGCCTGCAACCTGGGCATGTGCCCTGATTGGGAATCGAACCATGACCTCCTGGTTCATAGATTGATGCTCAACCACTGAGCCATGCCAACCGGGCAATTAATTTCCAATTTTTCACAGATTAATATTTTCGTAAAATCTGAATGACTAGAAAAATGAAATTCAAACAAAAAATACAAGGCCACTGATCATGTGCTTGAGTGCCATAGCACTACCAACTGGCTATAGAAGTTTCTAAAGGCTCACTCCCAAGTTCTGTGCCTCTCTTGTCCGGGGTCAGGACAAACCGTTCACAGGCCAGCACTTACCTGTGGACCCCAGTGTGAGGAGCATTGGCCTGATGCTCAAAAAGGACCTCTGGTTTCATTCCCTCACCTGTGTTTTCTGGACATTTGTAGATTGTTTCCACCTTGAGGTGCAAAACAAGAAAAGAGAACGAGAAGCAAGCGGAGGAGAAGGGAAAAGCCAAGCAGACGAGCTCTGCAGGGAGCCTCGCCCCGTGGTTTCTCCCCCAAAGCTGCTCTCTCCCCTCTTCGCCCCTTCATCTCAGCTCCCACAAGACCCACAAAGCTGGACGCTCCTCCAGCGTCCCCTGCAGCACCCCCCTGGACCCCAGAGGGCTCTCCCGGCAGGCGAGGCGCTCCGTGGACCTGGAGCTGGAGAGGTGCCGGCAGCAAGCAGGCTTCTTGGTGATCAAGGAGAAGGAGGAGCCCTGGGTCTTCAACCCAGAAGCTGACTCTGCAGCTGGGGAGCTGCTGGAGCCCACTCAGGAGGAGTGGAGGCAGGTGGGTGTGGCCCGGAGCTGCTCCCTAGGATTTGGCTGCCACCAGGAGGGACCAAGGATTTAAAGAAACATCAAATCTCATCTTTCCATGTAAATTCAGGGTATTTTTTTTTTGCCCGCCTTTCTCTATCCCTGGTGTTAGAACATCCCAGGAAGAGATTAGTATTTGCCTAATGACTCATATTTTAGAGTTTTGTGAAGGATGGGAAGATGTAGGCTCCATTGCCTGAGTAAACTTGGTTTAGTGACCTAACATCGCTGGGGTGAAAGGTAAGCCACGATTTCTTGGATGCTATTGTTTTATTTTTTGTTTGTTTTAATGTGTCAGAAAGATGGCTGCTGTAGCTCAAAGCCAAAGGGCTGTCAGTAGCTTCTGTCCTCCTCTGTTATCAGGCAACCAAAGGCTTTTCCAAAGTCTCTGGAACTGTGTCACATGGCTACCCCTAGCTGCAAGGGTGGCTGAGAAAGCAAATATTTAGCTTGGCACATTGCCACCCCAAACGCCCAATCAGGGTTTTGTTAGCAAGGAAGAAGAATGGATATTAAGGATGTATTCATAGTGCTTGCCAAAATAGAGGCATACCTCGTTTTAGTGCACCTCACTTTGTTGTGCCCTACAGATGTTGCATTTTTTTTCCCAATTGAAAGCAAAACCTTCCATCAGCAAAAAGATTACAACTCGCTTCATTGCTGTTCCTTCTGCTCTTCTTCCTCCTCTTCTTCTTCCTCTATTCATAGAAATGACTCTGAATGAGGGTCTGTCTAGTTTTTAGGGAAGACACCACCTCTGTTCTCTCCAGGTTGTAGATATTCTGTGGAGTGATCCCATGGCTCAGGAGGGCTGCAAGGCCAACACTGTTCGAGGAGGAGGCTGCTATTTCGGGCCGAATGTGACAAAACAGCTGCTACAGAAATACAACCTGCAGTTCCTGATCCGCTCACACGAGTGCAAACCCGAAGGCTATGAATTCTGCCACAGCCGCAAGGTGGGTGGGCCCTCGGCAGTAGCACAGGAGCGGTCCCTATTGCTCCTCCCAGGTCTGGATTAGCGAAGACTTCTCACAACCAACTGTGCCTTGTATTTTTTACTCACTTGCAAACCATAACTGGGTCCTTCGCAGTAATTTATCCTTGGCTTTTAGAGCCTCTTTAAAATTCAGTTTTGTTTGAGGCCACCACTCACCAATACCCTGAGAGGAGAGTAAGGGGAAGTTTGCTTCCATCTCATGGATGCAAATATGGTCTGGGGTTTTCCCCACCACATCTCTGTTCTTTCAGTCACATTGCTCGCTGTCACGTGTCTCAAACAGCAGCACAGAGTAACAGGACTTCTCACTGTGCCCCAGGCAGGGATTCTGGATTGTTTGCTCCTGCCTAACCTTTGGGCATCTCTAAATCCTGCAGTGTTTGCCTAGGGGCTAATACCATTCGGGTGAGAGTATTCCCAGGAATACTAATTCTACAGGAGAATAACAGTTTTCCATGCAGAAAAAATAAGAGATCAAGTAATATGAGAAATGTTTAGTTAAATACTTATATAAGTTTCTTTATTGCAGGACTTCTCAGGACTTTTAATTTCCTATATTCATTGTAAATCTCCAAAAAGAGATGCAGTGTTTAGCATTTTCCAATATATTGACAATGGAAACTTTTTTCACAGAGCATCTTGGGGGCTCCGCACTGTGGGAAACTGCTTTGAGGCCTCCCACCAGCTAGTTAGCAACTTATTTGCGTGCTGGTTATAATGGCCGCCTCAGCTCATTGGGCCCAGCTGGCCTCTCAGTGGAATCAATGAAGTTTTTCCTCTGACTCCTCCTAGTTTTACTTGGGACAAAAATGTGAAGAAAGTATGTTGTGGATGTTCTATCAGAATTCAAGTTTTTATTACTTGGGTCACAGCTCCTGCCCTACTAGCATTAATGACTTTAAATAAATCCATAGGTGAGGTCAAGGAGAAATAGCAGCCCCTGAAATTGGGTTGGACCCTCTAGGATGGAGGGCAAAGAGTTCTCCAGTGAACCTGAGTGGCTGTCTCTCTTCTCTTGATTTAGGTGTTAACCATCTTTTCTGCTTCCAACTACTATGCAGTTGGCAGTAACAGAGGGGCCTATGTCAAGTTGGGGCCAGCCCTGACCCCACACATCGTGCAGTATCAAGCTAACAAGGCGACCCACATGCTGACCATGAGGCAAAGGCAAGACTTTCCCATGAGTGATTTCAGAAAAGCAGAATTATAGTGTTTATGGAACCTTTGAAGTGTCAAATGTGACTACATTTATCTAAATTCTAAGTGAGAATTCAGAATTTGGCTCTTTCAGAAGTAAGGCGGATCTATCATAGACATTATAGGCGGGGGCCTCTTCCTTCTCCACACACCCCATAATCTCTACCTCCTCATCATTAATGGAAGGAACAAGTTTGTTTCCTGCAAATTTGCTTTTATTGAAGTTTTTCTCAGTGGGTGCATCGTGGGTAAAATTCATGGACCAGCCACCAAGTCTTCCCAGGATCACTCTTCTGTTCTCTCTCATCCTTAAAGAATTTGTGCTGTCCTAGCAACCCCAGCCAAAGGTCCTTGTACTCTCTGGGGATTTGGCAGATGGATTTCAGTGTACACAACCTGTTAACAATGGCCCTTTCCTCCTGGGAAGGAAATATATAACAGTACTTAAATGGCTTTTGTTGGGATGATTCTGAGTTGTAATCTTAGTTAGAACATACCACACATTAAGTGTTATTATAAACCATATATGTCCCACAATGAACTTATGAAATACATCATGTAATAATTTCTACTTTTAGATATGAAATTATTAAGGAACAGAGGTTAAATCAGCTGGCCCATGGTCACACAGCTAATAAGCAGTGAAAGTTAGCCTTGACCCAGGTAGTCTTATTTAAGAACTCATACACTTATTATGCAATACTGCCTCCCACCAAAAAGTGGGCTCCAGAATATAAAGCTACTAACAGATACAGTTTTAGTGATACTAAACCAGCTTTTAAAATTATCAGATGAACTAAATTCTAAATCAAAACAAAGTTAGTATAAATCCATTGAAAAGAACACATTAATATTTAGCATCTGCCTTGTGGAGTGCTATAAAAATACATTATTTTAAATCATTCTTGAGTCCAAAACACTCAGAGTTATTAAACAGTCAATTTAATTTAGAAAATTAAGGCCAGCATTACTTTAAAAAGAAATAGTATATGAAAATTTAAACTCACCAAACAATAGTAGTTAAACCTACTGTGCAGCAGAATCATCTGTGGAGCTTTATAAAAAAAAAATCAGTCATCTGAACCTGCAGCAGAATCATCTGTGGAGCTTTATAAAAAAAAAAAAAAATCAGTCATCTGAACGTCATCCCAGTTCCACCAGATTAGAGTATCCAAGGGTGGGCCCCAGGCACCCAAAATGCCATGATTTCATATGATTTCAGTGTTGTCACTACAAGAGGAGTCACTGTAGGGAATCCTATAAATAATATGTTTAATAACATAGTGAAAGATCACTCAGCTCTTTGAAATATTCATTGATTGCATCAAAGCAAGTACAACAGCACCCAGAAGTCACTTGTCCAACGACTTCAACTATTTGGACCACAATGGAGAACTTAGAGGGAAGGGGGAAGTGCTTCTGACCAGCCATAATTGATGTCTTGTTGTACAAGAACTCAGGATCATGTGTTTTACTTAGAGAAATCCTCACTCAGAATTCACTTACTTTTGGTGTAAACCCACATCTCACAGTAATAGGTTAGCCAGCCTGGCGTCCACCTGTCAAGATTGATTCCTAGCTCCACCCCTTATTAGCTATGTGACCTTAGGCTTGTTACTCACTCTGTAATGGGCATAATAGTCTTACCCACCTCAGTGGGTATTGTAACTATGAGAAAAGGAAATAAGTGTTATTTTGTTAGTCATAAATCTTGCCTTGTGACTGTTTAATGTAATAATAAATTACAAGGAAAGCATGATTTTGAAAACATATCATTTATTGAGTGCTTTTTAAGTGCCAGGCTTTCTTCTAAGTGCAGTACATGAATTTACTCTTTTACTCTTCACAATAATCTTGTGAGGTAGGTAACATTTTTATCCCTATGTTGCAGGCGGGCAAACTGAGGTACAGTGAAGTTACATAACTTTACCATAGTATTCTATACTGGGCAGGACAGCAGCATCCCACAGAATACTTCACATTTATCCTATTTGTGCACAGCAGGGAAAAGTGGGGCAGCAGGGGGCCGGGGGCAGAAGTAAGAGGTGGAGCTCTTCCCTCAAACACTGAGCCCTTGGGAAGCTGGGATATTAAGGACGAGAGAGGCAAAATATAGTAGAAACCCATGACTATTTCTTCTTTAGTAAAATGTTCCTTTTTTTCTTCTGTGCCAGGATTAGCAGAGTAGAGGAGTCAGCTCTAAGAGCTCTGCGGGGAAAGTTATTTGCTCATTCCTCAGATCTTCTTGAGGAATTTAAGAAGCATGATAATGGTAAAACAGGTAAGTTAATCAAGTAAGATATTCATAAGAGAAGGAAGCTGGTAAAAACAAACAAAAACTTGTTTCGCAGTAGTTAGCAAATAAATATTTGCTGAATGAACAGATGGCCAAAAGACTTCTTTGATTACTTCCTCCATTTAATTCAAGTTAATGTCCCAGTTATCTTTTCTAAATATTAAAATTCCATGCTCTTAACAATATGAACTTGGCTAAATATAGATGGAGATGGTGAAAAGAAATGAAGTCAAGGGAAGGGTGACAAGGCCAGAACTAAGCAAAAAACAACAGGTGGGGCAAGTTACAGAAGTTTGCCCAAGATTAGCAAATTTTAATGATTTGACTTCTTGTTGTTCTCATGTGTATTTATCTGTTCTTCATTCTATTATAAAAACTGGCAATTTTGTCTTTTGGAATGTGTAATGGACATTAACTACATGTACTCATATTAAAAAACAGCAGTAACTGTCATACAGTCATAACAATATTTTTTTCCTATACAAGTAAACAACCAGTGCTGTATTTGTATAATGGTTTTTCCTGTTATTTGTCTGAGTTTTGTGTGATTTCCAGTAGCATTGCCAAATATGGCAAATAAAAACAGAATGCCAAATTAAATTTGAATTATGGACAGATGATAAAAATCTTTAAATATAAGTATGTCCCATGCAATATTTGGGATATACTTATACCTCGTGGTCTGTCTGAAATTTAAATCTAACTGAATAGCCTGTATTTTATCTGGCAACTCTACTTTCATGACCATGACCAACAAAAATAGTGACAGTGCCTAATGTTTTTATGACCTACGGATAGTAAGAAGGATGTCAGCTTAAAATGGTACCCACTGTTGGGCAGGAGACTGGGCTTATAGGTGACAAGACAACAAGTTAGCCCTTTTCCTGTAGGTTTAATCACCCTGAGTGACTGGGCAGCCGCTGTGGAGTCTGTGTTGCATCTAGGACTGCCATGGCGGATGCTGAGGCCACAGCTGGTGAACAGCTCAACAGATAACATGCTGGAGTACAAGTCCTGGCTGGAGGACTTGGCCAAAGAACAACTGAGTCACGAGGTAATGATGAGAAAATGGTGGATGAGGGCATATTGTGGACCATGAAGCCCCTTATGGAGAACTTTGTGTTTTTTTGTATTTTTAAAAAAATTTTTTTTATTGATTAAGTTATTACATATGTGTCCTTATCCCCACG
>NW_005353490.1:833388-847314 GCF_000412655.1 Myotis brandtii | reverse complement strand
ATCGATGCCTCTCCGTCTCTGGATCTGTCCTTGTTCATCAGTTTATGTTGTTCATTATATTCCACAAATGAGTGACATCATGTGGTATTTATCCTTCTCTGACTGGCTTATTTCACTTAGCATAATGCTCTCCAGTTCCATCCATGCTGTTGCAAATGGTAAGAACTTTATGGAGAACTTTGAATAAGATCAACCAAATATTGAGAACCCAGAAAGGAAGATGAATGGGAAAAGGGAACAACAATTTGTTGAGTTTCCATGTGTCAGACTTTACAGTAAGGAATTTACATATGTTGCTTCAGTTTATCCTTAAAATCACACCAAGAGATAGGTATTATCAGCCCCATTGTACTCATGAGGACACTGATCACAGAGGTTGAGCTACCAACCTCAGATCATAGAGTTCCTAAGTTATAGAACTGAGACTCAAACCCAGGTCTGACTTAGTTGATTTCATTCTGCTTCCTCCATTAAAAAAGGATTTATTCACTAAAACTTGTTGAATGCGTAATGTATTTGAAGCTGTGGGCTAGGTACTTTATTAAAATAGCTCTATTGCAATATAACTCACATTCTATACAATTCATCCATTTGAAATGTAGAATTCAATGATTTTTCGTATACTTGCAGATATGTGCAGCGACCATCCTGGTCAACTTTAGAACATTTTTACCAGGTGCTACAAACTCTTAAGCCATTTGCAGTGGTTCTCAACCTTCCTAATGCCGAGACCCTTTAATACAGTTCCTCATGTTGTGGTGACCCCGATTTCATTGTTACAAATTGAACATAATTAAAGCATAGTGATGAATCACAAAAACAATATGTAATTATATATGTGTTTTCCCATGGTCTTAGGCGACCCCTGTGAAAGGGTCGTTCGACCCCCAAAGGGGTCGCGATCCACAGGTTGAGAACCGCTGATTAGAGCATTTGGCAGGCTGAAGGGGGTTGAGGGTGAAGAGATGGTAAAACATCTTCAGGTTTTTCTAAGAGTGTCTTATTGTCAGGATTGATTGTGTGTTGATTATGTATTAGGAAAAGCTAAACATAAGATATAGAAGTAAGGTGAGTTTTTCTTACAGAACATACAGTCGAGTTTGCTGGAAACACTGTATCGCAACCGATCTAACCTGGAGACCATTTTTAGGATGATAGACAGTGATCATTCAGGTAAAGGCACTCATTTTCCTGTCATTTCGGACACAGCAAATATTTTACCTCCCACCCTTTGGTCTTCTTCCTGAGTATGTGGCTCTCTACTGAAGCCCTTTGGAAGCCCAGGAAGTAATGGCAATGCTTATAAATGGCAGAAACCAGAAAAGTACTTGCACAATACCAGCAGTCTATATAGGAGAGGGCTTGGGCAGAGAAGAATCCAGACCAACTGAATGAGAACTTCTTATAGGGAGAATGATAATTAGTAGATGAGAGCAGGTGTTCTTGTAAGAATGTCAGAGGAAAATGAACCTTGAAAACAGACTTCCTTTTCTCTGGTAAGGGTTCATCTCACTGGACGAGTTCAGACAGACTTGGAAGCTGTTCAGCTCCCATATGAAGATGGACATCACAGACGACGGTATCTGTGACCTTGCCCGGAGCATTGACTTCAACAAGGACGGCCACATTGACATCAATGAGTTCCTGGAGGCCGTCCGCCTCGTGGAGCAGTCCTGCTCAGAGGGAGACGCCGCAGATTGCCCACAAGCCACCAACACTCAGGGCAGTGGCTCCTGGCCTGCCACTGAGGACAGCCTGGTCTCTGTTACCCAAGTTGCCTCATAAGCGATGCCAAGCGATATCACTGGAATAGCTTCCTTATTCTCCATACATTTGTGAAACTTTATGCTGAGAATTTGCCAGCTAACATGCCTCAGAATCACCTTTGTATTTGAGGGTGCAGGGTGGTGTGCGTGTGTGTGTGTGTGTTGTATTTTTAAACATATAGGTGACATAGCCTATGTATTTAGAATTTTCACAAGGTGGGACCCAAGTATTAGTATCTTTAAAGTCTGAAGCCTACCCCAGTTATGAATCACTGATAATTCAACTCCCTCATTGTTTCCATTTTCACCTTTTATTTATTACTTTTAAAATGTCATATTGGTAAAGGAAAGTCATGAAAAATTATTTATGTAATCCCATGACCTAAACATATGGATTCTTTTTATTACTTTTTCTTATTATAACTATAGTATTACATAATTGAATGTTCTGCTTTTTTTTATAAATCCACACCTAATTATAAATACTTTCCTATGTTACTACATAGTCCTCATGATTACTAGTTTAATGGCTGCATAATTTTCTTTCCAATGGATGCACTATAGTCTAGTCAGCCATTCTTCAATTGTCCAACATGTGTATTGTTTCAGTTTTCTTTTATTATAAGTAACACTGTGGTTAATAATTTTATGCACATAGCTTCTTCTACAAAAATCTTTTAAATTATACATTTTCTTAGGATCAAATTCCAGGAATGGGGTTACTTTATCAAAGGGTGTTGTATTTGTCTATAAAGAGATTTACTATTTAAAAATTGGCCCATATGGCTATGAGTCTGAGAAGTCCCAAGATCTGCAGTTAGCAAGCTGGAGACCCAGGAGAGCTGATGGTGTGTTCCCAGTCTGAGTCCACATCCAAAGGCAGAAGAAGACAACGTCCCAGCTCAAAGACAGTCAGGCAGAGAGGGAATTCTTTCTTACTCAGCCTTTTTGTGCTATTCAGACCTTCAAGGAGTTATATGAGGCCTTTACTCACTTTACCAATTCAAATGTTACTCTCATCCAGAAACACCCTCACACGTGTACCCAGAAATAGTGTTTAACCAATATCTGGGCACCCCATGATCAAGTTGACATCTGAAATTAAGCATCACAGGTGTGAATATTTTTATGGCAGTTTGCTTTTCAGAACTGAGTACACCCGTTTCACCATAAATTCACATGTTTTGGGTGTGATCATAAGCTCCCCCTATCAGTTCCCCTTAGGATCTCCCCTATCTGATTAATGTCAATTTCATTTTGCCAGTTTCCTTATTTTTAAACAGAAAACAGAAGCTTGACTTCTCTCCTTTCCGTATTTCCCATATCTAATCCATCAAGCAAATTTGTTGGCTTTACCTTCAAAACACCTACAGAATTTAACATCTTCTTATTTCTCCTTTGCTAACTCTCTAGTCTAAGCCATATTGCCTCCCCACTTCCTCCTTTACCTATATAGCAGGATTATCAAACTTTTTGATCGCAAGATGCTTTTATACTCTTCAAACTTATTGAGGATCCCAAAGAGCTTTTGCTTATGTGGGTTATATCTGTTGATGTTTTCTATATTAGAAATTGAAACAAAAATATATAAGATACTTATTAATCAAGTTAAAATAATGTATCTATCACATATTAACATAAATAACTTTTTTGAAATAATTATAGATTCATAAGAAATTGAAAGATAATACAGAGATCTCATGCTCCTATCACCCAGCTTCTCCCAGTGGTGATATCTTACTTAACTCTACTGCATTATCAAAACCAAGAAATTGATAATAAATAACATATTTTAAAGAAGATTAATAAAACAAAAAAAATTAGTGAGAAGAGTGGCATTGTTTTACACATTTGCAAATACCTTTCATGACTGTCTTTTTAAAAAAAAAATTTATTGATTTCAGAGAGAAAGGGAGAAGGGGAGAGAGAGAGAAACATCAATGATGAGAATCATTGATTGGCTGCCTCCAGCAGGTCCCCTACTGGGGATTGAACCCACAACCCAGGCATGTGCCCTTGGCCGGAATCGAACCTAGGACTCTTCAGTACGTAGGCCAATGCTCTATCCACTGCGCCAAACCAGCTAGGGCCATGACTGTCTTAATAAAAGATTTTTACATCTGTTTTTGCAATCAATCAACTATTATATATTTTGTTGGTTAAAGTATATGAAAAAATTGAGCCTCATACAGACATGTAGTTGAAAAAGGATGGAGTATTTTAATAGCTCTCTCAGATAATTGTGGATATTCTTTTTGATACTATAACAGTGATGGCAAACCTATTACATGCGTGTCAGAGGTGACACACGAACTCATTTTTTTGGTTGATTTTTCTTTGTTAAATGGCATTTAAATATATAAAATAAATATCAATAAATAAATATAAAAAATATAAGTCTTTGTTTTACTATGGTTGCAAATATCAAAAAATTTCTGTATGTGACACGGCACCAGAGTTAAGTTAGGGTTTTTCAAAATGCTGACACACTGAGCTCAAAAGGTTCACCATCACTGTTATAGTATCAAAAAAAAATCCACAATTATCTGAAAGAGCTATTAAAGAGTTCGCCATAACTATACCAAAAGTTGACAAGTGGTAATGTAGAAATGGGGAATTTGAAATCATACAATTAAAATATTTATGCTGTCAATACCATACAGCCAAAGATCACCAGGAACACACCTGTAATTGAACAAAGTTAGGTTTGTTGAATGTTGCAGCCCAGCTAATAGCAGCCCCAGCTGGTAGCATATGGAGAACAATCACCAAGCGGAGCCCACAGAATTGTGCAATATAATTCTACTAGAGGCCCGGTGCATGATGTTTGTGCACTCGGGGTGGGGCGGGGGGAGTCCCCTTAGCCCGGCCTGTGCCCTCTTACAGTCTGGGACCCCCTCGGGGGATGTCTGGCTGGCGATTTAGGTCCTTAGTGCTGCCTCAAAGGCAGGAGAGGCTCCCGCCACCACTGCTGCACTCGCCAGCCATAAGCCTGGCTTCTGGCTGAGTGGCGCTCCCCATGTGGGAGCGCACTGACCACCTGGGGGGGTGGGGTGGGGGGGCGGTCTGCCCCCTGGTGGTCAGTGCGCATCATAGAGACCTCGCGTCTGCCCCCTGATGGTCAGTGCACATCATAGAGACCTCTTGTTCCACCATTTGGTCAATTTGCATATTAGCCTTTTATTATATAGGATAAATGGTTATTGTTGCTTTAAGCCACTAACTTTTGGGATAATTGGTTACACAGCATTAAATGATCCAAAACATTGATAATCCAAGAAATTAAAGTTTAGCTGTGATAATCAAAATTGAAGGATAATTTCAGGATGGGCTCATACTTCCCAGAAACATTGTTTTCAGAGAATATGCTAATACATGTAGTCATGAAAGTCTTCCTGTTTGGGGATTTTTTTTTCATAAATCTGTGTGTGTGTGTGTGTGTGTGTGTGTGTGTGTGTGTGTGTTTAAGTAATTACTGCTGCTGCTGGATATAGAACTCACATGCAGGTATAATTAGGGTTCCATGTATCTCTAAGGATCATTGCTTTATTTATTTATTATTATTTTTTAATACTCACCTAAGGATATTTTTCCATTGATTTTTAGAGAGAGGGAAAGACAGAAATATTGATGTGAGAGAAACACATCAATTGGTTGCCTCCTGCACACTCCCTGACCAGGGCCCGGGCCAGGGAGGAGCCTGCAACCAAGGTACATGCCCTTGTCCGGAATTGAACCTGGGACCCTTTGGTCTGCAGGGTGACACTCTATCCACTGAGCCAAACTGGCCAGGCAAGAATCATTGCTTTAAATTTGAATGTTTATTTTTGTAGAACTCAAAACCTCCTTCTTATCAGTATTTTAATGATGAAAAGAAAAGCATAAAGTTCATAATCTCTGGGTTTATGTCTCAAAATATTTCCCAGAGACTCTTAAGATTTATAAGGAACTTTCGACATTGAGTACAATCTCAAGACCACTTTGCTTGCAGGTGTCCTCTGGAACGCTCCAGGAAGAACATCGCTGCTCCTACAGACAGCCTGGTCCCGATTCAGGAGAGAGACACGTGTTGGAAACTTTTCATTCTTATCAAGCATCAGCCTGCTATGAGAATCTGAGTCAGAGGTTTGGATTTCAGTTCCGGCTGTGGGGTCTGTGAGGTCATCTGAGCTATGGAAGCCACACTGAGCTCCCTGAACCTCTGCCCTTCAGGAGGCAGGGAGAGGCCTTGACTACCAACACAGATGTGTTGATTCTGGGGGCTAATGAACACAAAAACAAAGAATTTCTTGACATATCTTAGTCTTAAACTAAATGATACAGACCTAAATTTCTCTTTTTTTTTTTAAAGAAAATTTTATTGATTTTTTACAGAGAGGAAGGGAGAGGGATAGAGAGTTAGAAACATCAATAAGCTGCCTCCTGCACACCTCTTACTAGGGATGTGCCCGCAACCAAGGTACATGCCCTTGACCGGAATCGAACCTGGGACCTTTCAATCAGCAGGCCAACGCTCTATCCACTGAGCCAAACTGGTTAGGGCAGACATAAATTTCTTTATTACCCACTAATATAAACTGTTTTTCCCAGATAAAGATCATTTTAGGCAGATTAGATTCATTATTATATTTAATTTTAAGCTGTTTCAAATGTACTCGGTTTCTTTTAAAAAAAAAACCCTCTATTTTTCTGGTATCTTATGGATTATTATATTTAATTTTAAGCTGTTTCAAATGTACTCACTCGGTTTCTTTAAAAAAAAAAAAACAACCCTCTATTTTTCTGGTATCTTATGACAAATGAAATTGGTTTTTCAATTACAGTATTGAGGTAGTGTTTTCTTTAAAAATAAGTTTCCAGAACTTGAGAAACATCCTTGTACATAAAGTCCAAAACTCTATACTGTAGCCTGTGGTTATTTCTACAGTTTCAAATTTGCACTGCTTCCCAAACCCTTTCTTGCTACTTGGGTCTTCCCACAGTCCCCCAGTTGTACCATTCCTTTCACATCCTGGTTCCTGTGCTGAATTGCCCTCCCCCTGGTTGGGTTGGCCTCATTCTTCCAGACTCAGCACAAATGCCTTCTCCTCTGTGAAGACTTTTCTTGACCTATCTGCTCCCCACTTCCTCCCCTTGGCCACTGCTTGCCTGGGTTCCTTCCAGTGAGCCTGGTGGTGACTGACCTGCATGCCAGTCTCCTTCTCTGGTCTGTGAGCTCCCTAATGACAGAGAGCAGGTTTCATGTCCTGCTCTCTCCACAATTTGCCATTTGTCATGGTCAACTGTCCAGGTGCACAGCTTGGCACTCCATACATATCATTTGAGTATGATGAATATTCAATGAATATTAATAAGGGTAAAAAATGTATCCTTGTTTCTTTTTTATTGATTTCAGAGAGAAAGGGAGAGAGAGAGAGAGAAACATTAATGATGAGAGAGAATCATTGATAGGCTGCCTCCTGAACTTCCCCACCTGGGGATCGAGCCCGCAATCCGGGCATGTGCCCTGATGGGCAATCGAACCATGAACTCCTGGTTCATAGGAGTTCAACCACTGAGCCACGCTGGCCAGGCTATTCTTGTTTCTAAGTTGGAATCTACCATCAGGTTACAAATTCAGTATAAAATGTCTCCAGAAAGATTAATGGTCAGAAAAAAACTGTGTCACACAGGACCCAACCTAGTCATGGCAACAACAGCAACAAAATTTTTAACAGAAAGATAAAAAAGAAAACACACACACACAAAAAAAACAAGGTGCACAGAGATTTTTATTTAAGTGGTAATATTCTGGTGGTGTAAGCATGTGGGGAAATAGGCATTATTGGGTGAGTTGTAAACTGGTGCAAAAAATGCTCATTCTCTTTGACCCAGTAATTCTAGATGACGAGCTTCAGAAAAATTCTCAAGAGCACAAACTCCCACGAACAGAGATGTTCTTGGCAGCACTGTTTGCACTATCAAAAAACACTGGAATCTACTCTAAAGACCACTGATGAGAGGAGGGATGAATAAATTACCCCCCCCCAATTCTATGACATAACATGTAGGTATTAAAGAGAATAATTTACCATTCGCTGTGGTTGGTCTTGGGTGTGGGTTCATGGAGGACTCTCACGTTGTATTTACATAGCACACCAGGAAAGTTTTGAGTGAAATTTTGGAAACACATTTAATTGCCAAGACTAGTATTATTCAGTGTCTTTTGAAGATTTTCTTATGGTTATGAGATACGTTTGTAATTAAGTATGCAATAAAATACATACAAACCAAACTACAATTTGATTTCCCTTTTTAAAAAGGCCACTAGACCTCAATAATTTTTTAAGCCACTAGATGTCACTCTGAGCTCATGCGCTGTGTGATAACGGCAACTGCCACAACATGCTGATTTCCTTGTCGCCATGAGCCAGACTTAGCGATGTTATCTGGTCTCAGGAGACCGCTGACTCCCAGGAACGCCTGCAGGTGCTGGGAGAGAGGATAGGCACAGGTGCAGAGAGGTGGAGGCAGCAGGTCTGAGGGGCGGGACTAACCCCGGGCCCTGAGTTAGGAAGGGGATCCTCCCAGCAGAAACAGCACATGCCGGCCAAAGTCAAGCTCCTTAATTCTGAGCCATGAATTCATGTGTGTTAGCGGCCTCTTCTTGACAATTGGTTTTGTTTCCAAAATTCCTGTCTTCACACAAAACCTTTCCAGCATCTAGGAAGGAATTTTGAAAAAAAATAAATTCAAACCCAATTTGATCAAGTTTCTGGATCTATCCACGAAATGACAGGAGCTAGAGGGCCCGGGGGAGCATGTTAAATGTCAACAAGCATTTGTCATCAACAAAATCCAGACTGGGGACTCTATAGGACAAATGACCTGGTTTCTCCAGCAAATAAATTGCAAGGAGACAAAAAGAGATGAAGGGGAAGGCTACAGGTGAAAAGAGGCTTAAGCCCGGCTGGTGTTGCTCAGTTAATTGAGCATCATCCCATGCACCAAGAGGTCAGTTCGATTCCCAGTGAGGGCACATGCCCAGGTTGTGGGCTCAATCCCCTGTAGGGGGCATGCGGGAGGCAGCCCGGTGTTTCTATCTCTCTCTCTCCCTCTCCTTTCCTCCCTCTCTCAAATCAATAAAATGTACTAGTATATAAAAGAGGCTTACAAGCCTTATGAAGCAACTACAATGTATAGAATTTATTTAGCTCCCTAATCAAAGAAATATATATTTTTAAATAAGACAGTCAGAGATGTGTGAATACTGACTGGATACTTGAATATTAAGGAATTCCTATGAACGTTTTGGGTCTGATAATGATATTGAAGTTATGTTGTTTTGAAGTCCTTAGAGAAACATATTGAAACATGACTGGATTTGTTTCAAAATAGGGGACAGTGTGTGAGGGCGTGGATGTAATCACAATGGCCCGGAGGTGACCGCTGTGGGAGATGGGTGATGCTTACATAAGGGTTAATCACACTCTTCTCTTTACTTTTTCGGCTGGAATTTTCACACAATAAGCATTATTTAAAATTAGGCATCAGTATTAAGGTGAGAGGAATAAATGACATGCTGAACAAGGCAAACGATCAAACAACATTTCTAGGGCACACCTAGAGCCAGACAAAAACCATTGCAGTCCTTAAACTTCTGAGTGGGTAAGAGTTAAATAAGCACAATTCATTCATTCATTTTTATTTTTATTTTTGGAATTTGGTAGGGCCGGGGGACGGGATCACCTAATCTCACTAAGCCTCAGTTTCTGCTTCTGTAAAATGGACATCATACAACAATATTTTCTAGGGGAGTCATGAGACTTAAATGGGAGAAGCACATAATAGAGCATTTTGAAACCCATAATGTATTATCCAAGTGCTAATGTTTGCTTATTTGATAACAATAGTTCACTTATTCACACATAGTTAGAATGTTTAGGTGTGGGTCCTGGAACATGGATTTTTAAAAATGATTTTTAATTGATTTTTAGAGATAAAGAAAGGGAGAGGGACAGAAAGAAACAATGATGTGAGTGAAGCATCCATCGGCTGCCTCCTTCATGCCCCCTACCCGGGATCAAGCCTGCAACCTGGGCATGTGCCCTGACCAGGAATCGAACCCGCAACCTTTCAGGGCAGGGGTCAACACCCAACCAACTGAGCCAACCTGGCCAGGGCTAGGGACTATTTTTTTTAAGCTTCACAAGTGATTGGTTCCACTGTACAGCCAGGGTTGACAACCATTTGTCTAATTGAGCTTTGATCCATGAGTAGTTCTGAGAAGATTGGGTCTGGTTGATGTAGTGCTCAAGGAAATGTTAATGAGCAGAGGTGCTTTCGAGGTGTTCATCCTTAGAAGGACAGGCCTTGTCCAGCTGTCCATGCATTGTGGCATCTGGCCACATCGCACCCCCCACTTGCTGACACAAGAAAAGGCAATTTCAGATATTTCTCGTGGAATTTTCCATTGTGTTTTTCTTCCTTACAGGAGATTTATCTTTTCTGATTATAAAAGGTTTTGTGTTTTGTAAACTTCCCAGTTTCAGATATGAGCCACAGAGACGGGTCAGAGTTCCTGAGTCAGATTCCAAGTCAGACCTTCCGGAGTTTGTACGCCTGAGTCACGCTGAGCCCTGAAACCATGGGGTTTGAGATAGGAGAGCAGTAAGCCTGCTACACCATTCGACGCAGCACAGAATTCCCCAGCAGTAACTTCCTGTCGGATCTCCCTGTTTGTTCCTGAAAGTTCTGTAAAGAGAGAATTAGGATCAGTTGAAATCCCTAAGAAGGCGGGGGTGGGGGGTGGGGGGTGGAGTCTGGGATAAGAGAGTACAGTTTCTGAAGGGACAACATAAAACAGCTCCGGATTTTCCAGGTTTCTTTTCTAGATGCGTGGGCTGTGTAAAACCGTGGGAATAAAGGTTTACTTGCAGTGGGATCTTATGTCACTGCTTCCCTCTCCGAATCCAGGCTTCTTTCTTCCTTAACACACATTCTCCAATGCAAACCCCTGGGTGGGATCTTTCTGGGCACAGAGGGAGTCAGAGGACCGCGTAGACTCTGGATCATAGATGCCAAGTGATGTCACAGCTCCACCCCTTACCCGAAGACAACCCGGAGTAAAGCACTGAACTGTTTCCCTATTTGTAAAGTGGGGTTCACGATTGTGCCTCCTTCCTGAGGTTGCTGGAAGGACCGAGTGAGGCAAAGCCTAAGTGAGATTAAATGAGATAAAAAATGCTTAGCACAGCGTCCACCACAGCAAACTGATGGCGTTTACTACGGGATCCACAGCCGGAAGCCCCTACACCAGGGCTTCTTAAGCTGTCACCTGCATGTGAATCACCTGGAGACCTTGTCTAAGAGCCATTCCGGCTACTGAGTTCAGTTTGAGAAGATGAAAAGGTGCTGGAGATGGAGTGATGCGGTTGCACAACAATGTGAATATACTTAGTGCCACTGAATTGTACCTTCAAACATGGTTAAAATGGCAAATTTTATGTTATGGACATTTTACCACAATAAAACCAAATGTTTTCAAACAAAAGGACATCCAGGGGCATTTGTGGCAAACTCCTAGGTGAGGCTGATGGTCCTGGTTTGAAGACCACACTGTGAGCAGCAAGGCTGTGAACCAGCCCCAGCCAATTCGTCTTGCACTTCGCAGTCCACACGGGCACTTCCACCTCCCTTGTCTCTGTGAGCCCCTCAGGAGCACTGTGTCCACAGCACATGCAGGTCTTCCTCGCCAGCACACACCTTGTCTCGGGCAGCTGCCAGGTAGGTAGCTGACGGGGCTGTCTCTACATAAGCAATAGGATCTCATTCGAGGGCCTCTGCCCTTTTTCTGTTTCAACTGCTTTTGTGGGGCCAAATCTCCCAAGCAACTACTTCCCACATCAACTTAGGCGGTTCCTCCCTCATTTATTCTTATGGTTCCGGCTAAAGACAAGCCCCCAGGCTAATTAGGGGGCACTTGCTGTGCCCATTGGCTGCTGGCCTTCCTCTCAGTCTGGGGGGAGGCATTTCAAACATGTCCTCTGTATTGACCTCCTCACCGACAGGACCCATGGAAACTGCTTTGTCCTGTCTGCTGAGTGTGGTACATGGCAGCGTTGGTTGGAGTTCTAGTTTCTGTTCAGCTGTCAGTGCTACCTGTGGGCAAGGGGAAATAGCTGGGAGCTCCCGGCTGCACGGTCAGCATCACCCCCAACAGCAGTTCTCCACGTGTGTTCCAGGTGAGCCACTGAGAGAGTGTTCTTCCCGAGAGCCACGCCGCTGGCCCTTGTTAGTGCCCTTGCCAGCAGCTGTTTCCTGTAGCTGAGTTTGCGCAGTTTAAGCTCTGGGCTGTCATCACTGTGCGTCTTTCCTCGGAGTGTTCTGCAATAATCTTGCGGGGACGTAGGCCTTTCCTGCGCCATTGGGAACACGTACAGGATCACTGGGCCATCCTTAACTCCACTCAGAAAGAGTAAAAATAAAAAATAAAAAATTGTTCCGTCAGCTTGTTTAGAAGGAACTGTGTCGCAGAGGCCAGAGCGCCTGCAGCTGGCCCCTCCACCTGCAGCAGGACTTCTCAGGGGTCTCCGGTCTCAACAGGAAGGAGGCAGGACAGGCAGCCCCAGGGTTTGAGGCCCTTAGAACAGGGGTCTCCACATAAGAATCACCTGGTGGGGTGAATGCCTTACAAAATACTGACGCCTGGGTCCCAGATCAATTGAATTGGAATGTATGGGGTGGGACCAGGGCATCAAACAATTATTTTAAAAAGTAAGTCTAATGTGTGGCCACATTGAAAACCTGTTTCTGTTTTGTTTTGTTTTTACCTGAATCAGAGCAAAAATTACAGTTGGACACAGAGGCTGGAGCTACGATCATCACAAAACAGAAGACTGCCGGGTTTTTAGGACACAATGTGAACATTTGTCTGAACTAAGCAGCGGTTTTAACCACTGTGATCACATTGTAAGTGTGTTGACCCCAGGAGTGAGGATGAAAGGCTCTGAGGTGCGAGCACAGACCCCACTGCCACCGGCCACCTGGGAGCCCCTGGCTGCCGGCCTGTCCCTGCGGGAAGGACCTGGAGGGCAGGGAGGTTTGGTGTGTGTCATTCACAGGAAATGCTCACCAACTACCTGCTGGATGCATTGAATTTTGAAATAAAAAGGGTTTTAACTATAAGAGAGAATTTAAAAAATAAACTGTTCCGTGAAGTAGATAGCAAACATAACAGAACTCAACAAAGTGGTAACAGAGTTACCGAATTCACTTAACATGAGTATGGATTAAGATGTGATTTCTGTATTTCCTGGTCACTTTGCTGCACTTACACTCCCCTCTGTCAGGAGAAGTATTTGTTTGAACATGCTTCAGAAAAATGAGACCTCCAGAGATAAAAAGTTGCACCTACATGACTTACATTCTTTAAGTCCATTCTCCTTAATGGATTTAAAGATATATTCTAAGCAGGGTTCCACAAACTTGTACAAACACAAGCTTTAAAAAAATGCTGAATCAGAATCACCTAGGAGAGGGGCTTCAGAACTTGCAGATGGTGACGTTATTGCCTATTGCTGCTATAACAAATAGAGCAACAGGAATTTAGTATGTTGCAGTTCAGAAGGTTAGAAATCCAACACAGGTCTTGCTGGGCTAAAATCGAGGATTGTCTTCTTTTCTTACAGGTAAGAATCTGAGCAGGTGAGAAAACTGTGGAACTGGGTAGCAGGCAAGAGAGTGGTTCCTGGCCCTTTAGTCTGCCATATTTCATCACACCCTTTTCCCCTCCTCTCACTCTCGTCTTTCAGCCAGTAAACTATTAAGCACCTGTGAAAATTAGTGTTTACAAAGAGTTTGTAGCTACATAGTTGCCATATTACCAGAAAGGCAAGACCTCATCAAGATTTCAGTTACATAAATAATATGCTAAAGAAAAGAAGGGAATGCATCAAAAAATTACTAGAGGTCATCTCTAAGTGTTAGGATCATGGGTGGTTCTTAATATATACATTTAACAAATTTATCGAGATATAATTCACAATCCGTAAAAGTTATCCTTTGAAGGTTCAGGACTCAGTGGTTCAGTATGTTCAGAATTGTGCATCATCACCATTCCCTAATTCCAGAATGTTTTCACCACCCCAAAAAGAAACTCCATACTCACTGAGTCACTCCC
>NW_005353490.1:818235-832824 GCF_000412655.1 Myotis brandtii | reverse complement strand
GAAACTATTGGTCTACTTTTTGTCTCTATGGATTTGCCTGTTCTTGACATTTCATGTAAATGCAATCATACAATGTGTGGCCATTTGTATCTGGCTCCTTTTATACTTTGCATGATGTTTTCAAAGTAAATCCATGTTGTAGCCTACATCAGTACTTCATGCCTTTTTATTGCTGAGTAGCATCCCATTGTGTGAATATATCACCTTTTGTTTACCCATCCATCAGTAGATAGATATTTGAATTGTTTTCACATTTTGGTTATTATGAATAATGCTGCTATTATTCTTTCACCAGTTTTTATGTAGATATGTTTTCAGTTTTCTTGGATATACATAGGAGTAAAATTGCTGAATCATAACTCTTTTTTAAATGGTCCAAACTTACTGAGGGGGTATGTGTTGGTTTCATAAGATGAAATAAACTTTATTCAAAAATTAAATACACCTTTTATTTAGAAGAGAATGTAGATTAGCAATGTAGACCGGCGTCTTGACTTAGTCATATCTACTAACCTCAAGAAAACCCACCTTTGTGCCAGTCTCAGCAAGTATACTTCCAGTGGATTTAACACAAGTCTAAATCCACTCAGAATCTGACACAGAAAGAAAACACATCAGAGACCTAGCACTCCTTCCTTCCATTAGTGGGTTTTCCAAGTGTTGACAGAACAAAAATTCGATCATCCAAGACCTTTCTATAGTAAGTTACATGGATTCTATCATGCCTGCCTCTCTCAGGGCATAAGGAGGAAGTCTCTGCATGGTTGGGCTGGACTAACAAGTTAGTCAGGACCCCCCTTCCTATCCCCTGGGTTGGTCTGCTTCTATGCTGCTAAGGCCCAGAACCAGACATTTTCTCTTGTGCTCAAACCTCTCTTCCCATTTAAATATCCAAGTCTTGGTGTCCCCTAACGGGCTAACCAGACACTGGTCGCTCAAATGCCCCCTTACGAGGTTTTGTTCTACTTGCGCATTGCCTCTGTGCACACTGGGTCGGACTCTCAGGCTACGGCACCCTCCCTTTATCCAGGTCAAAAGGCTGTTTTCCTACCGAATGAGATGGGGGGACAAGACTTCCTCTGTCAATCCATGATTCATGCATTTCCATGGATTTATTTTAAGTCTTTCAAGTTGAAATTCTCAAGGTGTATCTCCTAACCAAACTATGAATTCATTACGGTACTTTTCTAGTTGTTGAAATGTTCATTAGCAAAACCCTAGAGTCTCCTGAAAGAATTATTCATGATGCATGAATAACCACAAAAATGTATTATCATTAAAGACAAGGGTCTTAGCCCCACAAAGACTGAGGTGTTGAGAGGAAATCCCTGTCTCATCCCTATGTAAATGAGGGCCATCAGACCCGTTTTTTAAAAATGTGCTGATATTACACATCCTCACTATCTACATATATAAATATCATTTAATTATCCAGGTCACTTGGAAAAAAGACTTCAAAGAAAGTCTTCCTTAAGACTATTGGACATTTCACTCTTCCTGGCATACAAGGTAGTATCCTTCTAATTATAAATTATATTATCTTGTTAAAGACATAGGCAAAGTAAATAATTTAGTTTAATGTAGCGACTAACATTTTAGCTCACTTTTATAATCATGCATATGTTTTTATTTGATTCTTTATTGTTTTATATGCCCACATGTATATTTATCTTAAATATGTTACTCTGATGTTTGCTCTGGGTTATATTTGCACTTTAAAATATATAATGACTAAAAACAAATGATAGAAAAAGAAGAGTGGCAAAATTCTACATAAATAGAATTTTAAAAGGTGTCTGCAAATGTACAGTCCTTCTCACCTTCATATTTTTAGCAGAGTAAGGAAAAATAAGGGGGGAACATGAAGAATGTAGGCCTTCCTGAGAGGAAAGAATATTTACATAAACTTGATCTTTATATCATCTCTTGAATTCTCTCTTCCCATTTCAAATATTGTTTAATCTTGAGAATGGATTTTAAATTAACCATTGGCAATTTGGTTCAGAATATGTTCTCTTATAGCATTTCGCAGATCTAGGATTGTTGGATATGTGCTGTTATTTTCTGTCTTGATTTGTTTTAATATTACTATTATAGCCCTCTTTGTAAAAAATACTTTAAATGGCAGAATTAATTTTTATAATAAACACTTACCATAAATGACGTCTTCCAAAAATGAATCAATTAGTATACTCTTTATGAAAATGATAGTATTCTGGTGATGAAGAAATATATCAATTATATTTATTTTTTAGAATGCCTCATCTCCTTTTCCCTTGAAACAACAAAAAAGGCACTTTGAATATCATTTAAAAGGTGTATTATTAACATTAGAATTTTTCTTGTTCCCATGAAAAATGAAAACGATTGCAATAAAAGTCACCATGATACAGTAGAAAACAGAAAATTTTTGTACCTATGAGAATTTACTAATACATCAAATAAACAATTTACATCATAATATAGGTTTGTAGGCAGGAAAAATACCCACTTCTAAGTGGCTATTATATTAATCATATCTACCTATCAAAGTCATTGTAAAAATCAAAGGAAATGATAAATATTTTTAAATCTGTGTTTTTATAAACAGTTAATGGAATAGGCCAGTGTTCTATTAGGAAAACATTCCTAATAAGCGTGAAATGCTTTATACTGTGTGTGTGTGTGTGTGTGTGTGTGGTGTGCATCCTGAATTAGAGCACACAGCATTCTTAAGGAATTTACATCATAACATCATAATCTATATTCCAATGTTTAATAGCTATACATCCTTTGGTTCCCAATAACATGACCTTCAGCCAAGCACCTTAATAGTAACTTGCCGAAGCCAGTGTCTTGCTATGTAAGTAGGAAAGGGCTCCATGTTGCCCCCAGTTAAGAAATAATACTCTTGCTTCACTTGCAGACAGAGTCAAAAGATGAAAGTGGTGCTTCTGATCACTTTCCTTTTGGTTACAGCTCACTCCATACCAGTAAGTAACCTCTTGTGTCTCCTTCTGCAAACCAGCCTTGGTTCATGCATTCTGAACTTTTACTTCTAGTCAATCCTCAAAAAAAAAAAAAAAAAAGTCTCTCATTGGAATCTATCATAATCTCCATTTCAAATTTCTTTGGAGCTGAAGGCAGCTCTTTCAAGCTATCTTAAAAGATCCTAGTAGAAAAGCAAGAGATTTGAACCAATTGCAGTGGGAAAGCCCTCCTAGCCTCAGAGTAGAGCAGTGGTTTTCATTCTTGGCTGCACTTTGGACTTGCTTGGGAAACTTTAAAATCCTGATGTCTGGTTCACCCCTAAAAAGAAACCTGATTTAACTGGCCTGGGCTGTGACCCAGGCATCAGGACTTGTACAAGCTCCCCAGGTGGTCATTCCCCCGGGCAGCCACGGCTGAGAACCTCTGTGTGTGTGAGGGGCATCAGAGGGAGGGGCGATTGCTCTGGAGAAGCCCTGATAAACTTTAAGACGATCAGTAGCTCAGTGGTGGTAGGTGAAGCAAGACGACAGTGCAAGTTGTTATTGTGGACAAAGAATAACTTGAATAGGCTGAGAGAATTCGCTGAGATAATACTTCTGGCATTAAAAATGGTTAGTGACTGAGGTTAGCATATACAAGTTCATTCGCTCCTTCTATAAACCAATTTTTCTTGAATAGCTCTTAGAGATGGGCAATCATACTACATGCCAGGATTACTTAGATGACAGAACTTCTATAAACCAATTTTTCTTGAATAGCTCTTAGAGATCATACTACATGCCAGGATTACTTAGATGACAGAATGCAGTCCCTGCCTTTAAGGAACTCGGGGTCTAAAATTCCTAATTCATTACTCTTATTATCATCACTATCAATTTCCTCAGTCTTCATAGTCTGCCTCTCACTTTTCACAGGTACGACACTTTCATTCTGGAATGCGATATCATTTCTGTTCTCGGAAGGTAATTGTTCCCTTTTTTTAAAAAATCAACCTAAATTAAGAATGCTTGCTGTCTCCTAGAAAGATATGATTTAGAGAGAAAATATTTGACATTTTCAAGAAGTAATATTTTCAGGAACATAAGGTCTGATTATAAAATTTACTCTAAGATGGAAACTAAATATCTAAGGTAGGAAGCCTAGGAAATAGCCTATTGGCATAGCTGAGAACTCTGTAGGCAGTCCCTGCCAGTTGGGGGAGTCATCTGCAGAGAAACAGACCCTGTCCAGCCTGTGGAAGTTATCAGCCCCAGCCCTGAGTCACCTCTTGTTTGAGTGAACAACACCTTTCTCAATAGACAACTAGTTTATTTCTTCCTTTGCAAATAAGGGATAACATAAGTCATGACATTTCTTTTACAAGTTTCGCATAATTTGACTTAAGTAGAAGTCAACGAACTAGAACCCAGAACTCACCAGAATATTTTGTGTATTCTTTGCAATATACTATTTTGTCTTTACTTTTTAGCATCCATTGAAGAATGACCCCATGTTGACTATGAATGCATCACACTGTAAACTTGTTAAACAGATCCATTATAATACTCAAAATTCCTCATAAAAAGTTACATGTATTAATTCCTTTTAGGAAACTTTATCTCAACTGACAAATTTCTACTTCTTTTTCCAAGCAAGCTCTGAGATAATTTTATATTTATTGTCAGTAAATTATCTTTAGTGTAGATTTTTATCTGTAGAGTGTGGCTTCTTGGACTATTGCTTGCTGCTTGCATGTTCCTGAGGGTGATTGGGGTAGCTGCAAGCTCAGGTTTCTGCTCGGAGAGACTGCCAAACACACAGCTCTCTGTTCCCACACTGGCTCTCCACTTCTTTTCCTTCCTACTCTCAATAGAAAGGCAGAGATAAATCACGCTGTTTCTAGGGCCTCTGGTTGTTTTTTCACTAGAATTAACATCTGGAAAATTATTGTACAGTTATTCATCTCAGCTAACTCCTAACTCCCTTCTCTTCAATATGTTTGTCCAGTTTACGCTGCAACAAGCTTCTTTACTAATCACAGGTCAGAAAGCAATTTTTGCAATTTTGTCTTTGGAGTGTCTTATTTTCTTCAGAACATCTTAAAATAGATTTGAACTGAAACAAAGTTTCCTAACTATTAAATGTCATGTAACTGTGTTGTTTATTTTTTTCCTTGCAGGAATGTCAATACTTATATAAACTCTTGAACATTTGTGTAAGTTTTTATTCTTGATTTTTCTATCATTATCAAACTTGAAAAAGGAGTGAATGTTCAAGGAAAATAAGGGAAAGTCATGGGAAATGGGAAATCATGTTTGAAAGTTTTGTTGTCATCATATGCCGGGGTTCTTGTCCCAGCATCAAGAAGGGTTCAGGAATCTGGAGAAGGCTTCGCGTAGATGACATAGGAATCCAGAGACTAATAAAGAGTCCGGAGACGAGATATAATTTTGAAAGGCATTGGGGGTCAGAGGACCTTCAGCTAAAGGAACTGAAGACTCCCTCCTTGTCTAGGACCCTTGCTTTTATTAACACAATTTGTCCTAAGGCAAGGTGGAGATAATACACCTCAAAGGGTCAGGTTTCAAAGGGTACAGAAGCATTGTCAGTTTGGGGAATAGCCTACAGCTGTACAGGTGTTTGGCCAGTAGGAGGCAATAACATGTAGATTAAGATGCCTTTTAGCTGTCTGGCAGCCACAATCAATTTAATGCATCCTATTCAGGTTTGGGGAAATGCCTTTAGCCATTCCCAACAGGTGACTACATGTGTGACTAAACCTTGTTGAGTCCCCAAGTTTCATCAATCTTTTGATGAAACTCTTGAAATTATGACATGCTGGAATTGGTTCCTGGCAACCATACTGGCTACTTTTGCTTTTTATGTGTTTTTTAAACTTTAAATCATTAATATGAGTTACTAATGTTTCACAGACTAATAAAATTGCTCATTAATGGAAGAATGAAAACTTGTGACTCTGTCTGAAAAATGTTTTAATTTCTTGAAAGTTATTAACCAACTAGTGTTCATGCACTGGAGGGAGGGGGGGGGGGGGGGGGGGGTCTCCCTCAGCCTGACCTGCATCCCCTCCAATCTGGGACCACTCGGGGGATGTCCGATTACTGGCAGTCGGACATCCCTCTCACAATCCAGGACTGCTGGTTCCTAACCGCTCACTTGCCTGCCTGCCTGATCGCCCCTAACCACTCTGCCTGCCAGCCTGCTTGCCCCCAACTGCCCTCTCTTCCTGGCCTGATCACCCCTAACTGCCTCTGCCTCGGCCCCGCCACCATGGCTTTGTCCGGAAGGATGTCCGGAAGGTTTCCCGGTCTAATTAGCATATTACCCTTTTATTAGTATAGATAATCCTCTTAAACTTCCATTATGTGCTTCCTGCTAAAAGCCTCTGAGAAGGAAATTAAACAACAAAAAAACCACCAAACATTTATTTTAAATTTACCTAACTTTTATTTTGAAAATATCTCTAAAACTATTTTTTAATTTCTGTTTTTCAGAAGATTTACTGTAATGTGTAGTTATTTCTATTTTCTTGCTTATGAATCATAGTGCTTCTTGAATTTTTCATCATTTTTGGAAAATTTTTACCAATTATCTGATCAAATATTACTTCTGTGTTTTTCTTTTTGTACTCTTCTTACACTTAAAATTCACAATCAACCTTTACATTGATTCTCATATGTCTTACGTGCTCTTTTCTAATTTTTATTTAAATCTTTGTTATTGAAAGTATTACATATCTTTTTCTATTTTCTATTCTTTTATTTTTCTCAGCTTCAGTCTACTTTCTGTTCACAAGTTCTGTCTTCAGTTGTATTCAATCTGATGTTAAACCAATCTATTGAATTCTTAATTTCAGTTGTTATATTTTTCAGCTCAAAAATGTCCATTTGATGCCAAAGTCATCATCTATCTTTTAATTTCATGAGCATTTTAAGCATAGTTCTTTTACAGTTAGTGTCTGATAAGTTCACTTTTGGATCTCCTGAGGGTCTGCTTCTATTATCTACTTTTCCCTTTTCAGTTGAATCCTGTTCCCCACTCCCCACACCTTTGGATCCCCCGGCCCCCCCACCCCACCCCAACACACACACTTTTTTTAGCCTGGTTATTTTTTATTGAACAGTGAACACTGTTGTTGAAAATTGTAGAGACAACTTGAGGTTCTGGGTAAAGTTGTCTTCCTCCAGAGAGGATTTATTTTTGTTTCTCATGAGCATGTAGGCCATGGGCACAACATTCACAGACCACCTTACACCTTATTTCAATCAGAGACTAAGATGATTAGAACAAGTCCCTCTGATTCACTCTTATTCCCAGAATGAGGTTCTTTGAATTGCAACCATAAGCCTTTGACCTCCCCAGCCCTATGGATTTGTCTAAAGTTCTCAGCTTCTCAACCGTTCAGCCACTACTTTTGGAATTGCCAATGCCTCCCTGGGAGACTTGCCTCAATGCAACTTTTAGCCCATAAAGCCTTATTTTCTTAGAACTCTGCTACCTTCAAACAGATGCTTAAAAAAATTGTTTCTGGTCCAATTCTTCTAGTTGTTCTCACCAGGAGGATTGACTGGAACAATAAGGTTAGAAGAAGAATACTTGATTATCTTTTTAAAGATCAGCCTGGCCCGTGTGGCTCAGTGGTTAAGTGTTGACCCAGGAACTAAAAGATCTTGGTTCAATTCCCAGTCAGGGCACATGACAGGTTGTGGGCTCGATCCCCAGAAGTGGGCGTGCAGGAGGCAGCTTATGGATGATGTTTCTCTCTAATCGATGTTTCTATCTCTCTATCCCTCTCCCTCTCTCTCTCTCTCAAAAAAAAAATCAATAAAAACATATTTTTAAAAAATTTAAAGAGAGATCAAATAAAAAATACTTGAAATTTCATTGATTGTCATACACATACAAAAAAGTAGAGGAAGTTGGTAATAAGTTAATAAAAAAATTTTAAGTATGGTATCGGTTGAAAATTCTTTCCTTCCTACCTATATAAACTTAAAAGTATTTACACAAGGAATATTTATATGTTGAGTATTTATAAATGCATTTTTGTCTTGATTTTTGTTCTATCAGAGGAACCCACCAATGAACAGAAGAACTACCATGATACCTATGACACTATTTCCACCAAAAATAGACAATGCTACTCCTTTGATCATTACCCCAGCAGTCCCTCTTACCACCAACAGACGGGGAGATTCATGATTCTTGGAGAACTTCCTGCCAAATGCAGCTTCTTCCTTCAGGCATTCATACCAGCTGAAGATCAAAGATACCTATTATCTCCCTGCTCCTCATATCACAATGTACCCCCTTTCAATATCCTGAATAAAATGGCAATGCTTCATTGGAAATTTTTGTATCACTATATTATTTTCAAGGTGAATGTCATTTTCTGTCTAGTGCATTTTAAAGAGGGATCAGGAAGATAAGCAAAATAATCTAGGAAATAGGTTTTTTTCCCCCTTTGGGAAGTCATGTGCCTCACTAAGAATCAGAGGTTCTACAACAAAGGAAGAAAGGAAAACAATACTGGGGAGAGGCACGTAGCCTGCAGTCTCTGCCAAACCTGGGGAGGTGGTGAGTGACAGGATTCTGGCCCCAGCCTGCATTCAGGTGCTGCAAAGACGACTGGGATGTGTCCCGCAGGAGAAGTGGGTGTCCTGACCCTTTGAGTTAGGGCAGAAATTGATGAAGCCCAAGGGAAATGCTCTAAAATTCCCTTTGTTTTATTTTGGAGGTAAAGTGACAAGTTTCTTCCTAATCTGTCAATTCCGATGTACAAAGCAAAACGGAATGAGAAAGATTTTACAGGTGTTACATCTCTACAAATATGTGGTCCATGTTTCAGAATAGAGGACCTACTAAGAACAATGATCACAATCTATTACTCTGTTCTGTTCCTCTGTGGTGGAAAATTCGCTGCATGTCATTTATGCTGGACTTTGGCCTCATTTGGAAAGTTTCCCAAAACTCTCTTCTTATAACTGGCTGCAACAGGACCACACCTAGAAGTCAAAAGGAATGGAGTTTGCGTAGGAGAGAACATGCATGTGCTTATTAGAGGCCAAAGTCTCAGGCTTGGAAAGGATCTTACAGGCCATTGAATCAAATCACCTGGGAGCTTGTTAGAGAAGCAGACGGATCAGGCTCCACTCTGGACCTGCAGCTCAACAAGACCCCGGTGCTCCTCCACAACATGCAGACCTCTGCCCGACGTATAGACATCTGCCTGCATACCGCTGGCAACAAGAACTCCCTCTGTGCAAGAGAGCCCTTTCCACATTCCTTCTTTGGGTACCTTTGTTCTTGGAAAAGTATTCTCTGTATGGAACTAACATTTGATCCTAGTCTAATTCTTTGGGGTCACATTGAATGAATCTAGTTTGTTTTCTCAATGGTAACCTTCAAATAAATAAACATAATGCTCCTAGTCCCAAGTTTCTCCAAGCAAAAATTCTCCACTTCTCTAATCATTCTTTGTGACATAGTTTGATTTCTCCCAGTATCTTAGGAGTCTTCTGCACATTTTCTCTAGTTTTTATATATAATGGTTTTTAGAACTGCACATAATACCACAGTGTGATCTGGAAAATTACAAAAATGAGATGATTGCCTCCTACATTCCAGATCCTATGTCTATTAATATGATCTAGGGCTACAACTATCTTTCTGGGTAACCACCAAGAACACGTTTGATATCTTCGTACCTGTCCCCTTGGACTGAAGAACTGGATCTTATATTTACCTCTGGTGTCACTCACCTGATTAGACTCAATTCGGCATTCTCTCACACAGAGATATTTTTTTTTATCTAGGTTCTATCATTCAATACATTTGAGTTCAGTAGTCCAATATATGGTCTTAACTTTCTCTGTTCATTCATCTATCCAGTCAACAAATAATTTTCATGTATCTCTTTGGTTCCAGGCAATAGGGAAACAGACAAGCACAGAGAGCCTGGGCCTCTGTCCTCCTGAGCTTCTCACTGCTTTCAAGCAGTAATTTGCTACACCTAGGAGGATGCTGTGAAAAGTAATAAAATATATCTGGCCCGGCTGATGTGGCTCAGAGGTTGAGTGTCAACCTATGAACCAAGAGGTCACAGTTCGATTCCAGTCAAGGCACATGCCCAGGTTGTGGGTTCAATCCCCCTTAGGGGGCATGCAGGAGGCAGCTGATCAATGATTCTCTCTCATCATTGATGTTTCTATCTCTCCCTCTCCCTTCCTCTCTGAAATATATGTATCACATATGAATGTATAGCAGATACCTTGGGGGCTAGGAATTACATTTTTACTTTTTTAAATATATTTTTATTGATTTCAGAGAAAAAGGGAGAGAGAGATAGAAGCATCAATGATGAGAGAGAATCATTGATCAGCTGCCTCCTGCATGCCCCCTACGGGGGATTGAACCCACAACCCGGGCATGTGCCCTGAATGGGAATTGAACCGTGATCTCCTGGTTCATAGGTCAACGCTCAATCACTGAGCTGGGCGGAATCACATTTTTATGACCAAAGCACTGAGAACAATAGGGTACTTAGTAAAACAAATATTTACTAGTACATGGCTAACAAAGGACACAGTTCTATTCATCCCCACAGCTGGGACCTGGAGAGAAATGTGACCCAGAACTTCCCAGCCCTGGCTCCACTTTAGCATCATCTGGGGACCTTTTAAAAATATACCAAAGCCTCATCCAAGTCCAACTAAATTTAAATTTCTGGTTGTGGAAGGGATCAGAGCACCAGCATTTTCAAAATGCCTGGGATCGTTCTAATGTGCAGCCAGGTCTGAGAATACTAGTAGCTGCTCTACAGGAATCCTCAGAAGCACAGCTCTGTGCCCTTCTGACTGCCGCAGCGGCTGGCTCAGCCAGCAGACCCGATCAGCACAGCTGGGTGAGAGGTTCTCCAGCTGTGGGGGTGGTGGGGGTGGGACAGCCACCATAGGAGGCCCTGGCAGTCAGTTATAGCCTGCGGCAGCTGGGCAGTGTGTTGGCGTGCTAGAGTGTGCAGGGAAGCCGGCTAGAGCAGGGCTGCTGGGCGCGGTTTCGTCAGCCTCTTCAGCTGGCAATCAAAGTGCTTCTCATACACGTTTGTGCGAATCGCAGGGTTGCTCTCTAGGAAGCTCTGTTGCAGGAAGTGTACGCTTTCTGGTACATTTCTATGTGCCCACCAAGCTTTGTGCGTTCCTGGCATTTGCTGGAAGGAACTCAGGAAATGAGAAGCAAGTGTTTACCTCCTGAAATGGAAGAATTTTTACAATGAACGCCATCCAGATGTTAAACCCCGAATAATAAAATACTGTCTGAGACAAAAGCCAACACAAAGGAAGATGTGACGTGATGTAGCTTAGGTTCATTTCATTAGAATTTGCCATCTGCCTTATAGTCTCCTCTGACTGTTGTAAATTCTTAATCAGTTGTTTGAAAAAATAAATAATAAAACTGACACAACATTTCAAAGGTTACTTGTCTACAGTATTTGGTGCTGTTTGTCTGAGGGGCTCTCTGGTGGTTAGGAACTCACAAATGTGTATGCTGAGAAGGCTCTGGCCTCCTACCTCCTGAAGGGCCTCCCCCCTCCAGCCTCTGCATAATTATGTGGGAGGAGGTGGGGGTTGTGGTTGGCTGCAAAGCCTGGAGTAAGCAATTCTCTCAAAAACAAATCCTGAAAACAGACTGTCCCTCCCTATCTGACATCATGTTTTATAAGTCCTCCTGTCTCAAAAACACCCAAAACCACAGAATTCTTCACCAGGGGCGTTTTGTGGGGTTAAGAGTATGCCTTTGTTGCTCCCTAATGGAGTCTCCTGCTGGTCTCAGAAGCCTCCAGTGGCAGCAGGTAAGTCGCGGGGCCCCGAAGGGAAATGCATCCCCTCTGAATTATTGATTTGTTCAGGGTTTAGAAAACCTGCAGGCGTCAGATGGAGCTGGCGGATGTGACAACGTGAGATGGTTACTGGAGTAGGGAGAACGGTTTGTTTGTAGCCTGGCAGTGGGCCACAAGACCCACTGGGGTAGAAGACAATTCTAGAATTTTTATTTTTTGAAATTTCTTACTTTTAAACTTATTTTTAATGAGTTTACATATGTACATTTTACATATGCTGTATGTAGAACATGCTGGAAACAGATCAAAAATTAAATGATAAGTAAATAATATATAAAGGGTACATGCTCACATTTTTTTATTGATGATATGCATGGACACACACACACACACACACACACACACACACACACACACACACAAATGGAGCCCTTGCTGCAGAAGTCTGAGAGGCATGCGATCCTGTTGACGAGCCCTCAGCGTTTCCAGTTCTTTCTCCCCGTGATCTCTGAGCGGTTTTGCTGAAGGGAAACGGCAATGACAGAATCAGCAAAGTCTGTGGCTGGGGAAGATTTCTCTTTACGTTCCTTTGTTGTTTTGAACGTGAACTGATAAGATGTATCATGATATATGTTGTTCCTTTGCTGGGCCTGTAAGGAGGGTATAGTTGAACAGAAGAGCTGAAGTAAGAACAAGACAACCCCATGCCTGCAAGATCTGTTTTAGATCTTTTTTAGATGAGGATCCACTGGACAAAGGGGTATTTTACTCACATAGTTTACTGTGTCTTTTCTAAACTCACTCAGCCAAGCTTTGAAAAAAATATTAGCCCTGCAGGTAATTTCAACATTTACTGGTTACTTATTTAGACATTACTGGTTATTAAAGCCTATTTGGTAGCATGATGAAGATCAAATGAGATCGTGTACTGCCTTGTCTGTAATGAGGGCTTGGTAAAGATTAGTTTCATTATTATGTTTTATTATTAGTATTAAATGTTATTGTCTGACATAGCTCCCACTTGGCCTAACTTCCTCGAGGTGGTTCTCTGGCTACTGGCAGTTATTGGGGAGCCTGGGAAATGTATCCGCTTTACCCTCTCTCCAGGCAGGCCTGGTCGCACTTCCCATGGTCTCCAGGGGGTGCTCAATTCTCCTCTCCTATGCAGCGTGTTCTTACTGGGCAGGTCCCTGGGAATGCGCCATACTGGCCAGGTTGCTTGTCCTTCAGAAAAGGCCGGGGTAACTATTAGGGCTGAGAAGCCTGCATTATAAAAGGTGATATCTTCCTTCTTTGTGTCCCTGCTACCTTTCGCACTGTCAATAAATATTTATTGAATTTAATTGAAGATAAAGAGAGGCAGTAATTTAAGTTTGGAAAAAAAAAAAAGAAGACTCCCTAAAGGTACAATATGAGACAATACCTTTGGGGTGGAGACCAAACCTTTGGGGTTTGCTATTCTTCTGACAATACTACAGAGTTTCAGCTTAATCTGTCCACATGGAGTCTGTCTAGCTGTCCTCCTTCCTCAATACAGAAGGCTGCGTGGTGGGTGGGGAAAGGCCCTGCATTTGGTGGCAGTGGTGTGGTCAGGGGTGTGACGGAGGAAGACCCTAGGCCTCATGGGAAAATGAAAGTAGACAGAGTCTTGTCCGTGGCAGGAAGTCAGCTCCCAGGTGCAGAGGTGTCCTGAAACCTGGAACTGTGCCATGTGCTATGTGCAGAACTAAGGGGCCTGAGGGTCAGCTCTTGGGAGCAAAGGGCTGCCTGTGTCTTAGTCAGCTTGGGCTCCTGTAACAAAATGCCACGGACTGGGTGGCTGTTTCTGGAAAAGTGTCTTAGTCAGCTTGGGCTCCTGTAACAAAATGCCATGGACTGGAAATAAAATGCAGTTTCTGGAAAGGCACCTGTAAATGATAAAATGCTCGCACGTGACCTTTATCGTGTCTAACCCCAAAGGGCCAAGAAGAAACGGGCCTCGGGATCTGGGTCACTCAGAAAGAATCAGTTGGAGGCAGACAGATATTCGACCCCTGACTCTAGTCTATTAAATAGGCATAAAACACCCACCCGATGCCCTTACTGCAGGGATTAAGTGAAATAATGTGCGTAAAGCACTCTACACAGGGCCTGGACTATAGAAAGTTCTCAATAGAGGGTTTAGGGGTGGTGGGGAGGCAGGAAATAGTGCAGGGAAGGGAAAAAATTCCCCTCTGCCTGTCGTACGTTCTCAGCTGGCGCCCTGTAAACCAGCCTGGCAAAAGGCAGACCACCAAGAAAAACAAACAGAAGTTCATTCACGCGTGCACCTACGCAGGGGCACACCCAGTGACGAGCAACCACTGTAGAATTTGAGCTCATACAGAAAGGGGTTTGGGGCTCCTAGGCCAGGGGAGGTGAGTTATGGGACGGTGTCAGGGAGAGAATGGTAGCAGGTTGTTTAGTGAGGCTTAGCATGCTGACCCAAGTCAGTGCCTTCTGAGTTAGTAGGAGTTGTTGGGAGTCCTTTTCTTCCGGGCAGGGAGAGGGACATACTCTTCTCAAACAGAAATGTCCTTTACACAAGGGAAACGCATGCCCTGGTTTCAGAATTTTCCCTGCATCCGCTGGTTCTCCAGGGTCTTAGCTCAAAATAATTCCGATGAAAAGAGGCATCTTCTGGGGTGGCATATCCTCGTAGGCTTTTCCGTAGTCAGCACATGTCCACACCAGAGCTCTCAGGTGGTTCCTGCTTCCAAGGAGCGACCTGCTGGGCCTCCGCACCGCACCGCCAGGAAAGAAGA
>NW_005353490.1:817146-817908 GCF_000412655.1 Myotis brandtii | reverse complement strand
TGGGGCTGCTACAGCTCCTGGAGGAGGCTGCGGAGTCAGCCACCACACTGCTGAGTCAGGATCCCTGGAAAGCACCTCAAGGCCTCTGTGGACGACAAATTAAAGGTGTTCACCGCCCTGCAGTGGGCCGGGCTCCAGCAGGTCCGGAAGCAGCCAGGATGGGGAGGATGTCAAGTTAACCAGAGCCTGATTTCCTAGGACCCACGTGGCTCTTAGTTATTTCCGCTTCAGGCTTTTTTTTTTTTATTATTGCTTTTGACCGTTCGACCTTTGGACCTAGACAGCTGTGCAAGGAAGGCACTGTTCGTGTCAAAGTCGCCCCGAGTTGCATCCAGTGTATGGATCCTCTCAGCAGATATCTTATGAGTTCAGCGCTGTGAGTCAGTAAGGACGAACGCAGTAGGGGCAGAAGTCTGCTCCTTATATGGAATCTCTTCAAATAGACTGCATTGCTCGACAGCCAGGCCTTTGTTCTACTTTCTCTGTATCTATTTGGTGCTCAGCTCTGAGCATGGGAGTAACAATAAAATCACACGGAGGACTGTGTGCCATGCACCATTTTATTTATTTAACTTGATGTATTTTTTTTAATTTATTGATTTTAGAGGGAGAGAGGAAGAGAGAGAAACATCGATTTGTCGTTCCACTTATCTACACATTCATTGGTTACTTCCTTTTTTATTTTTAAAAAAATATATTTTATTGATTTTTTACAGAGAGGAAGGGAGAGGGATAGAGAGTTAGAAACATCGATGAGAGAGA
>NW_005353490.1:814912-816658 GCF_000412655.1 Myotis brandtii | reverse complement strand
AAATAAAAAATATATATGCTTCATTTAAAAAATAACTTATTTTTTTTAATGGCATTTTGATCAATTTTCCAATGACTGGTCCCAGTTGTACTGGATTTCATTTAGGGCCATACCGTATGAAAAAAAAGTACATTTACCTTTAAAATTAAACAGTGTAGGAGATGTGTGGGAACCCAATCAACTGAGTCAGTAGCAGATTCTTGTATTCCTTATTAAATTCCTTTTAGAGCTATGCTCATTGAGTCGAATAGTTTAAATTATGGCTATATAATTCAAATTATTTTTTCTCTTCTGCTCTTGCTTACTCTTATTCTCCCTCTTTTGCTGAGATCATGGAGTTAAATGCACATAAATTAAGTGCACATGTATACTTTATTGTTATGTCCTTTTCACAGATAAAGAAATAAAGCTTAGAACAGTTGAAAAACTTCCCAGCTTCTCGAAGCTTCAATAACCAAGGAGAGCGTTTGGAAAGCAAGCCTTGGGGAATGTTCAGGCTCACATCGGAGGGCAGGAGAACTGTCTCCCTCCACGTCTCTTATCCATTATCAGTCAGCTGTCTGCTCAGAGTCAAAACATAGTAGTCATTCTTGATCCCCCCATTTTTTCTCACCTTTCACACAGTAAATATTTAAAACCTATCCATTTCCTTAGTGTAAGCTATGATCATCTCTCATATGGCTATTAAGAATATAATAACAGCAAGTAGATGTGTGTGTGTATGTGTGTGAAAGTACTTACTATGTAACAAGCACTGTACCAAGCACCTTACTTCTATTAACTTACCTATATTTAGTTCTTACAATTACTCCTGGAGGTAAGGAAATAACTTTGGAAGGAGGCAGGGGAAGTCGGGGACATTCGAGGAGGGCGTGACGTCAGGGCTGGATTGGAAGGTTAAGATGAAGTTGGCCAACAAGTTAAAAAAGAAAAGATGGAGTTGGCCAGGTGAAGAGAAGGAAAGGAGAAAGCAAGATTGGTCCATTGCTGGAAGCCGGTCCATCCTTGCTGCTTGACACAGTCGCTGCAGGAAAGAAACATCTGCACAGCATATGTTTCAAGGGACCTGGCATATATAGCATATTGTTCTTAATATGTTTGCTCTCCTTAGCGCCATGTGTTTTAACCAAGGTCACCTCTCCGAGAAAGGTTGTTTCCCCAGGTGGGGATTTTTCCCTGAGGTTAGGGAGGGGATACAACCCCTTAACTAAGTGCCAGGCGGGTAGTTAATCACTTTAACTACAAACAATCACGCTTAAGCTACATAATCTTTACTCCCTGGAATGGAGATAAGAAACGCCCTAACCTTTGCAATAGAAATTGACAGGATTAAAACCGACTGGTATAAATACAGATGTAACAAGACAATAAACATCAGTTCCTAACCAGAACTTTGGCTGGAGATCCTGGCTAGAGGTCCTGGCTAGGCTGCTGATCAACTGAAGGCTGTCTCCGTGTCATTCCTTCTTCGCCGACTCTGTCCACACCTTTGGGCACCCCTGGACCTGCTGCTGTTGGACCCAAACATCTGGCGCCTGAACAGGGACTCCTAGGTAAGTCTCCCCGAACTTGGGACGGATAAGACTGCACCGTAGGGTGCTGCAGACCCCCCCTATAGAGGATACGTAGGGTAATCGGGTAGTTAGTACAGTTAGAAGATTGACAAGATGGGTCATACTGAGTCTAAAGAAGAAAGACTCTGTATTAATCTTTTAACGCATATGCTTGCTAGCAGAGTTAAGGTTA
>NW_005353490.1:813017-814650 GCF_000412655.1 Myotis brandtii | reverse complement strand
CCACCTAGAGAGGACACATCATTATTGTCTCCAGCTCAATCTAAGAGCAATTTAGCTATGCCTACTGATCGGAAGGATAATAAATATCATAAACATGACCATTGGTCCTTTCCAGTCAGTAGAGAGGAGAAAAGCCCTCCCATTCAAAACAGGCTCCCTAAATTAGAAAGGAAGCCTAAACCAGGTTCTCCAGCTGGCAGCGGCGCCATTAGTGGGGACACCCCGTACATCAGCAGCAAGATCAGCCTTATCTCCAAGGCGGAGATCCGCTACGAGGGCATACTCTACACCATCGACACCGAGAACTCTACCATAGCTCTCGCCAAAGTTCGGTCCTTTGGTACAGAAGACAGACAAACAGATTGTCCAATACCACCTCGAGATGAAGTCTTTGAATACATTATATTCCGTGGAAGTGATATTAAAGACCTCACTGCTTGTGAGCCGCCAAAACCACAATGTTCTTTGCCTCAGGACCCAGCTATCGTTCAGTCTTCACTAGGCTCATCTACTTCTTCATTCCAGTCAGTGGGTTCCTATGGACCTTTTGGCAGGATGTCGATGTATAGTCAGTTCAGTCCAAGTTCATTAGTTGAGCAGCAATTTGGTGCTGTTGGTGTTGCTGGAAGCTCCTTGACATCCTTTGGAACAGAAACATCAAACAGCGGTACCCTGTCCCAAAGTAGTGCAGTTGGTTCTGCCTTTACACAGGCTACAAGATCTGTAAAAACACAGTTATCTCAAGGTTATTCAAGCCCTCAGTTAGATCCTTTGAGAAAAAGCCCTACCATGGAACAAGCAGTAGAGACTGCCTCGGCCCACTTACCTGCTCCAGCACCTGTTGGGAGAAGGAGCCCTGTATCGACCAGGCCTTTACCATCTACCAGCCAAAAAGCAATAAAGAATCAAGAGCACAGGCGAGCTGATATACACAAAGTTTCAAGACCAGAAAATGAGCAACTCAGAAATGATAGCAAGAGACAAATAGTTCCAGGTGCTCTTTCAGTTCCAAGGAGAGGGTGTGGGAGTCATCGAGGTGGCAGGGGAAGATTTGGTATTCGGCGAGATGGTCCTATGAAATTTGAGAAAGACTTTGAAAGTGCAAATGCACAATTTAACAAGGAGGAAATTGACAGAGAGTTTCATAATAAACTTAAATTGAAAGTGGAAGATAAACTTGAGAAACAGGAGAAGCCTATAAATGGTGAAGATAAAGGAGACTCGGGTGTTGATACTCAAAACAGTGAAGGAAATGCAGATGAAGAAGATCCACTTGGACCTAATTGCTATTATGACAAAACTAAATCCTTCTTTGATAATATTTCTTGTGATGATAATAGAGAATGGAGACCAACCTGGGCTGAAGAAAGAAGATTAAATGCTGAAACATTTGGAATCCCACTTCGTCCAAACCGAGGCCATGGGGGGGTACAGAGGCAGAGGAGGTCTTGGTTTCCTTGGTGGCTGAGGCCGTGGTGATGGTAGAGGTGGTACCTCCACCACCCCTCAAGGATTTTGTGGTGGATTCAGAGGAGGTCGTGGGAGCAGGGAATTTGCAGATTTTGAATAGAGGAAAGACAACAAAGTTGCTGCATAGTCTACAAACAAGTCTTTGGAAATAGGTGAATTAACC
>NW_005353490.1:805490-811057 GCF_000412655.1 Myotis brandtii | reverse complement strand
ATTTTTCCCTGAAGTTAGGGAGGGAATAAAACCTCTTAACTAAGTGCCAGGCGGGTAGTTAATCATTTTAACTATGAACAATCATGCTTAAGCTACATAATCTTTACTCCCTGGAATGGAGATAAGAAATGCCCTAACCTTTGGAATGAAAATTGACAGGATTAAAATCAACTGGTATAAATACAGATGTAACAAGACAATAGGACAGAGAACCTAGAGACAGAACCTAGCGAGAGAACATGGCAAAAGATCCTAGACAGAACATGGCAAGAGAACCTGGTGACTGAACCTGGCTAGAGAACCTAGCGAGAGAACATGGCAACAGAACCTGGCTGGAGATCCTAACCAGAACTTCGCTGGACAGATCCTGACCCAGAACTTGGCTGGAGATCCTGGCTAGGCTGCTGATCAACTGAAGGCTGTCTCCGTGTCATTCCTTCTTCGCCGACTCCGTCCACACCTTTGGGGACCCCTGGACCCGCTGGGGTTGGACCCCAGCAAAGGGGCCAAAGAGCCGCATGTGGCTCACGAGCCACGGTTTGCCGACCACTGAACTAGGTCAGTTTTCCCCCCCATTCTTGCCCCTTTTTATATCCATTCCCTCCTTCAAGAAAGGATCTAAATTCATTTTTGGTAAAATGAGGGTGACTAAAAGTCACTTAGGAGTCAGTACATTTTCAGAAATAATGTTTAACTTGCTGACTCTATGTCTCCGTGAGGCGGGGAGAGCGGGAGTCTAGGTTGGGAGGCCCTTCTGCTCCAGGATATCTCCACAACACATTCCAAGGGGGGGGGGCGGGGGGGGGGGGGGAACATATAGGTTTAAGTTTTTGCTTTATGATGCAGAAGAAAGAGCCCAAAGGCACAGAGGGAGGTGGAAGACGAGAAGGATGGAGATCTGAATGTCTGCCTCTGAGGCTTCACCATGCTGCTGCTCTCCTTGCCTTTTCCTTCTGCCTCAGAGCAGCCCTCCTCCTCCCCAACAGCCTGTTAATACCTTGTCAGCCCTGAGGGTGCAACGTACACAGCACTTCCCTGGCCCTCGCCCCACCCTCACCTAAACTCAGACACACTCATGCCTCCTCCTGCAGTTATTTTGAAATATATATATGTATTTTTTTTATTTTTATTGATTTCAGAGAGGAAAGGAGAGGGTGATCTAGAAACATCAATGATGAGGGGTCGTGGTTCGATTCCCGGTCAGGGCGCGTGCCCAGGTTGTGGGCCCCATCCCTGGTGTGGGGCGTGCAGGTAGCTGACAATCCATGATTCTCTCTCATCAATGATGTTTCTATCTCTCTCTCCCTTTCCCTTACTCTGAAATCAATAAAAATATACTAAAAAAAGAAAAAGAATGAAGAGTTAAGAGATGGGATTGGACCGTTCAGCATGGGCTGTTGCATGGATTCACTCACCAAACCCACTAGTGTCAAGTCTGGGCTCAGCTCTTCATTGTAGTCCCCTGGGAGGATTCAGTAGGAGGTGTTCAGCGGACACCACGTAGGGCCTGGGACATGGTGAGGACCAGGGTTGTCTGACATGCTCCATGCCACTGTCCTCACCTCTCTTGGAGTCATCAACCCCCTTTGAGAATCCATGTGGATCTTCCACCCCCACGTGAACATTTTGCATCAAATGTCATGCAGACCTTCTAGAAGTCCATGGGCCCTTAAGATTCAGGAGTGCTGCCCTACAGGAAGGCCAACTGCTGTCCACTTCCCTACAGCGAAACATGAAGAAATGGTGCTCATGCCCACACCTCTCTCACTGTCCCAGCTGACAAATCAAACAGGACTGTTTTTCCAGCCTCCAGCCAGCATTCTGGGTGGCCGCACAAAGTCGGCTTCTTTGCTGTCTGTCAAAAGTGAGGTATCTTAGAGGAGTCCAGCAGGTAGAAATTCTGCATGAGATGCTCCTTGTTCAGACCTGTGAGGACAAGGGAGGAGGGGAGAACAGCAGTGGGGAGTGGGGCATACATTGATTTCTCTTTCTTATGATGCTGGGACATCAGGGCCATGCCAATATGTTAAATATTGATACCTCTCCCCACTCCTGCAATCCCAACAATCCAGAAAATTTCTTGTTCTTCCCACAAACCACCTGCAATATCTATATCCTTTTGTCATTTATATGTAATGTGCATTTTATATTTATGAAGTAAAAGGTAAATATATATAAATATATATATATCGTCCCAGAAATGTATACACACTTAACTAATAGCTCAATTGATGTTTATTTCTTTTCAGATTTAACCCATTGAAATTAATAAATATTCAAAGTTTGTATACAATTTTGGGAGGATACTCTGTATATGGTATACATGTCCTATGCCATTTTTCTTTCCTTTTTTCTCTGCTGTGTTCTTTCCTTTTTAAAAATCATAACTATTTAGAATGACATCTTATTCTGTTTTAATCTATGGCACTGAATGTGAAATATTTCTAGTGTCAAGTTCTATATTTCCTCTAGGAAAAAGAGCTACAGTAATTGTGTGTTTTCTACTTGCTTGTGGTTCTGCTTCATTTTCTTCTCCCCTCCCCCCTACACACTCACAGACATACTCATTTCTGCTTTTAAATTCCTTCTAGCCACCACTTCATTCTTAGAAAAACAGCTTTTGGGCTCTTGATTGCCTGTGGTAGCAACTGGAACCCCTCCGTGAAAATGCAATCATAGCCTCATAGAATATTAGTATTGGAAAGGGACTTGCAAGTAATATTTTCAATCTTTCTGCTCCCCAGGACTCCTTTTTCTGCCCTTTTAGCTACAACCAGCTCCCTCCCACAGAGGTTTGATGTTTTAAGAATCTTGTCTATCAACTGCATTTTGCATCTCATATTTCATTCCTTTTCCTCACTCTGCATAACCAAATAATCTCTTACTGGACATGCTCAGCTAGATTACTGGCACTGGGCTTAGAGGATGCATCAATTATGTCCCATAAATATCTGTGTCAATCCACAGCCAGAGCTCCTGATTGGTCTCCTAACACAAAACACACAGCACAAAGCCTCATCCCCTCCCTCCTCCCCCCGCCCCCACTGTCACAAACCAAAACATTGTTTGACTTGGAACTTCAGCTTAGGATCACTCAGAGCAGGGCACATGGACTTCACTCTGGATATTCGTTTGGGGCTGTCACAGGATTGCAGTAGGTAGATGGTGTTTACAGGGGCCCTGAGTAAAATGCAAATTGTGTTTAGTACGCTCTAGTTAAGATAACTTGGAAGTGGGCAACACTTAAGATATTTCCAAACGATTTAAAAAATGTCTAAATATCAGTGCGGACAAATCTGTAATCCAGATAAATCGGTTATGATCACCTTATTTCCTAACAGTGCAGAGACAGATATTTTTGTACCTTACTTTGGAAGTATGAATGGAATATTCCAATCCTTGTTTTTGGAAAGGAAGCAACAGACTGAAAGAAATTAGGGGTTCTGAGGCAACTAAATTCTTCTTTTATAGAAAGGAGCGTTTGGTTTGTCAGAGGAGAGCAGTGACAGCAGTCCTGGGCACAGAAAAGGCTACTACATATTTCAGCTCCTGGTAAGTCATAGCATACTGCCTTTCCTAAAGCACAAACTGAGTCACCTGGGACCGGGATTCCTCAACAATGCACTATTGCTTTGGGGGCTGGATAGTTATTTGCCGTTGGGTTGTCCTGTGGGTTGTAGCATCGTTAGCGGCATCCCTGGGCTGTCCCCTATAGATGCCCTACCTGCTATGTATGACAACCAATGACGCCTCCAGGCATTGCCAAGTGCCCCCTGGGGGGCACTGCTCCTGGTTTAGAATGCTTGCTTTATATAATTTACAAAATAAGTCCATATTTGAATTGTAGGAGCTTAGTACAATGGTAATATTTGAGGGACTGGTAAAATCTAAGTGTGTCTGAATTCTTCAAAATTTTGTGTACTGAACCTAAGTAGAAATGTTTTGGATTCAGGGAAAAAAGTTTTCTTTGTGTTTTCTTTTTTCATATGAAATACCTCTGCCATATTAGAAAAATTCAGTACTGTGCTGAGTTTAGAAGTCATAGCGTTGAAACCAACCACTTGAATTCTAATGCCATCCTAAAGAAAATCCTAAGACTAAAATGGTGCCCACAATCAACAACAAAACAATTAGACATGTAGGGCATATTGACTAGGATGTTTGGGGCTCCAATTCCTGCCTATAAAGCTCAGTGTTTCCCTTAGCACAGCCGGCAGAATATGGGCTCAAGAAAAGCTGTGACTTAACTCACATTTGCTTGCAGCACTTAACTATGCTAACAGGCATATGACCTATGATGATAACTAGGTCAACAGAGATGAGAAGGATATAAAAATACCAGGCCAAATTGATTGGTCCTGGGGTATATGTAACATGGCACAGTTGTGCCCCAAAGATTTTTTTGTTAGAAATGTCCTAGCATTGGGTCACATTGATAATAAAGGAGGAAAATAAAACAAAAGGACAGAAAATACCTAGCCCATCTTAACTGTTTAGTCAAAGCACCATCATGGAAAGGACTCAGGGGGTGGGTGGTAGTGACCAAGATGTATACAGCAGGGTCTAAGGATACTTTAGGACCTTCCCACCTGGCTACACTGATAGAAACCCACCCTCATGGCTCATTTCCCTGTGTTCTAAGTTTGCATCTGAGGGGATAGGTGACGTTCAAAGTGTAGGCAAATCACCCTGGCCAGCGTGGCTCAATTGGTTGAGCATTGTCTCGTGCACCGAAAGGTCGCCTGTTCAATTCCTGGTCAGGGCACGTACTAGATTGCAAGTTAGATCCCCATTGGGGTGCATACAGAACGCAACTGATTGATGTTTCTCTCTTTTCCTTCCCTTCCTCTTTCTAAAATCAATAAAAATGTATATTTCTTAAATGTAGGCAAATCAGGAAAAAGCCAAACCAGTCTCCTGATTTAGTCCAATTTCAGCCACACCCTACCTGTTGCATGTCATTCAGCCTGAGGATCCCCCTTGTTTTATCTTCTGTAGGAGTTACATGTGCATGGTCTCCCACCCCCCATGCCTTCCCCAGGCTCTTTCAGGCCCAAACTCTGTCAATTAGAATGGTGCCACCTGTGTATTCCAGCCAGGAAGTGCTTTCTCTAACTTGGTCTCTGTCCTTCTCCTTACAGCCAATTCAAAGAATGAAAGGGAAACCAGAGAATGCTTTTGACAGGAAGGCAGCCGACTTGCTAGCTCTGTGGACTTCCAGTGTTTTTGGAGCGCCAGATAGAATTAGAACCACTGTCAACACGGTGGCAAGCTTCCAGCTTCCACCAGCGCCTGTCATTCCTAGACAAAGCCCGCCCACTCTGACTCCTCCGGTGCTGGGGAGCACAGCTCTGAGAGGCCCTGTCCTCACACCCGCCACCCAGTCCAAGATATTGGAGAGCAATGGAGAGACCTCTGTATCTGGGAACCTGGGGAACTACTTCGGCGTGTCAGCCAGGTTGTCCCTGGTACCCCAAGTTCTGACTACTCCGGGTCTCCCCACAACGGGAGCACTTCGCAGCACCAGCTTCCCCACCTCGCCCGCGACTAAGGAACCCCGAGGAGAC
>NW_005353490.1:799826-805454 GCF_000412655.1 Myotis brandtii | reverse complement strand
GACCCACAGCTGCCAGGCCCTGGCCAACCAGCCCTGGCGATGTATCCTGTGAACATGGCTATTTTCGTTATGGGATTCACCTCAGTCAGTCACCAACTCCTCTAGGAATGAAATTCACCCATAAAGAAGCTTCACTGACCCGGGAAAGTGATGTTGGCACATGCCCCACAACCCTGAGGCAATTTCTCTCTGTTACCTAAAAATAAAACAGCCAACTTTTAAATCACCTCTGCACTGTTATAAAAGTTTTTTCAAAAGCCCATTTCAGGCAAAATTGGGAGGCCATAGGAATCTGCTAACTGTTGCCCTGTCCTGTCTTTTTATTTTTGCATTTTCTTCCTGCCCTAGGGATTGTTTCTACCAAATCTGGAGAGATTCTGCGGTTGGTCATTTACACTTTTAATCCCTACAGCTCTTCAGACTATTGCCTTAATCCTGATGTCATTCGTTTGACTTCCAGCACTTGAGCTGTGGACTCCAGAGTGACAGACATAGCCTAGAATGAAACAAACAGAACAATTCAAAACTGCAGAAGGAAAAGGCTCAGAGAAAAAAATAAATTGTGCAACCAGTTCATAGATGATCATGGCAGAGATGATCCTGGAAGAGTGAGCAGATTAGAAACTAAAACTATAGCCAACTAGGTAGGCAACTGTCATTGAAAAGCTTCAGCAACTATTCAGTTAGCTATGGAACCACTGCCAGAGACTCACTCAGAGATTTTAGTGGGGTCTTGTGTGCAGCAAATAAAACGAAGAAATCAGAGCTGACTCAAAAGGAAGAAGTTAGCTGACAACAAAAGGGATGTTACTCTACCCTTAAAATGAAACTGGTTGCACAAATCTTTTTTTTGTAATTGAGGTGTGTCTAATATTTTAATTCTTTTAAAAAAATCTTTATTGTTGAAGGTATTACATATGTCCTCTTTTCCCCCCCATTGACCCCCTCCAGCCCCCCTGACCTCCCATCCCAGGTCTTCAGCACCCTATTGTCTATGTCCATGGGTTTTGCATATATGCATATATCCCCCCACAGGCCTTCACCACCCTATTGTCTGAGTCCGCGGGTTATGCATATATGCATACAAAGTCTTTGGTTGATTACCTCCCACCCACTCACTCTCCTCCTTCTGGCTGCACACATCTTAACACTGGGAGAAAGAAGAATGATGTTCAACACAGCAAAAATGAGCATTTGGTTATTAAAGCTTCACATATGATCTGGTAGCATCTTGTGGGCCTAGCACAGTGGTGTGCCAGCAAATGATTACCAATGGGCTCCCCAGGGAAAATCAATCCTGATTTGTTGTTTTCACGGTGACATCACTACCCACAGAGTTGGGAAGGATTTACTACGGCAGCTCACCATTATAGAGTGTTCCCTCCATACAGATAGGTGTGAGGGGCATAAATGTGCTTAGGAGCAAAGACAATAATATGAAGTAAAATAACTGGAAAGCGATGCACTGAGAGTACTTATTATCTCTGTTTTTCATATAATTTATTAACTCTAAGTTTATATAATTTTTGTTTTTTATAATGGCCATGTTTACAAACGGGCCCGCAAAATCCCTGAAATATTAACACTCAGCTCTAGCACACCACGAGGCATGAAGATGAAATCAGAAGATGAAAAAAAGACACAGGAATCTTGCAGCGTCAGACGAGTATATTACTGTATTTCTAGACACAGCACAGAAACATTAAGAAAAGTAAAATGAAAGGAGAAGTAGAAATTCTGGTGATTAAAGTTGTAAAATACCCTAGGGGCTTCCCCACACTGCACTGCATGTGGGAAAGCATGTGCATTTATACAGAATCCAGAAGAAAGAAGGAAAGGAAATTCTCAAACAGATGGGTCTGTCATCACCAAAGGGTGCTAGAATGGGATGGAGAATCAGGAGAAAAGGAAGGAAACCTACAGCTGGGCAAACAGAGTAACCTGAGAGATTTCATGTGGCCCTTCTCTGGTTTGAAATAATTCTCTGTCCTTCAGAATCTTAAACATCACAAGAGTTCCTGCAGTAAGAAAGGAAACTTAGAAATGCAAGTTAACGCATTCACTTTATGGACTTGCTGACTTTCAAGGGCGATTTGAGAGGAGAAAAGGTTTTCAAAATCAAAGTTAAGGAGCTGAGGAAACAATTACTTTTACTTTTTTCTTACACTGCAATCTTCTACTCTGAAAAAGGAGTTAGCATTTAAAGGGGGTCAGAACCCAAAATATGCCACTGTGGTGTGAGGATTATTTTGAGCTGAAAGCAATTGAGAATCAACAGCTACAGAAAGAGTTCTCCGCCTTCCCCTTACCTGCCTGAAGGCAGGGCATACAAGTCCTTTTATGCGGGGAAGAGAAGAGCAGAGACCGAGAGGTGACACTGAGGTGAGTTTGCATAAACAGACTTTACTAAAATCATACTCATCTTTCATTAGTTCTCCCACAAATTTCCGTCACTTCACACTTTATTGTCTTTTGAACCCCAAGTCCCCTTTCCTTTGTTAAGATGGTATGTAAGTTCCAAATTCTAGTCCAGTCGCTTTATTTTTATTTGTTTTTAAATATTTTTTATTGATTTTTAGAGAGAGAAGAAGGGAGAGGGAGAGAGAGAGAGAAACATCGATGAGAGAGAGACATTGAATGGCTGCCTCCTGCATGCCCCCTACTGGGGATCGAGCCCACAATCCAGGCATGTGTCCTGACCAAAATCGAATCGGAAACCTCTTGATTCATGGGTCGATGTTCAACCACTGCACCACACCAGCTGGGCTAGTCTAGTCACTTTAAGGTTCACTTTTCTGTGAACTCCTGTGCACATAAAAAATTTAATAAATTTGTATTCCTTTCTTCCTGTTAATCTGTCTTTTGTCCAGTTAAATTCATAGACCCGATTCACTGAACCTAAAGAGGGAGAAGTAGAGTTTTCCTTCACACATTAAGGGTAGGTACCTTAGTGGATTTTCGAAGGTTACGTAAGGCTTTACTGTCCTGACTTGATGGCACATGCACAGCCATCACTAATATCCATTGTTTTTCCATAGCGGACATCACTAGCTGAGCAGGATACCCTTTTCCACTGAGCAAAATGTGGTCTCAAAATCTCAACCCAGTGTACCAAATTGTCACACAAGGTGAAACCTACCAGCCAATTCTGGCTGAGGCAAGTCATCAAGAAGACCTTGAATAAATGAAGTTCTACAAAACAAACAAACAAACAAAACTGAACAAAAATTTCATGTGGTTATAAGAAATCATCTACTCTACTACTGCAGAAAGTAATCAGCTGCTTAAAGCAAACTTATGGCTGCAGGGACTTCAAAACCAAAAGCTACTGCTGCACTAATTGCAAAAAAAATCCCTTATCTAATACAGAGGGTTTGGAAAAGATCCTAATGGTTATTTTATCTCCATTAAGGGCATTTGGATGAGCAGGTGATTAACAGTAGGCTGAGCTTCTGCCCAACAGGAAACATTTATATTTCAAGCCTTAAAAAAATTACCATAATGTAGATATAGTAAATAAATAATTGGTGAGGCTAAAACAATAATAACAGAATGGGCAAAAGTATGTTTACAGCTGTGAGAACGCAAAACACAGTTTATTCTTGTATTGTTATTCATTAATTATATTATTTTCCATAGGAACGACTGTAAGCCTACTTTTGCCCCATTCCTATAAATGCTGAATAGATACGTCTTTCACATCTGTAATTCCCTAATAACAGGTACAGAATTCAGTGTGTAGATGTCTATAACATAACACTCTTCCATTAGGGATGTCTGACTGCTGGCTTAGGGCTCCCAGACTGTGAGAGGGAGCAGGACGGGCGGAGGGACCACCCCTCCCCACCAGTGCACAAATTTCGTGCACCGGGCCTCTAGTTAATTATAAGAAGTAGGAAGGATAGAAAATAGAGACCAAAGCACAAAACTTTTAAGGTTTTAAAAAATGTAACGAATGATAAAGAATTAGATCAGTTGCATGAGTACTCATTTATTATGTAACTAGTGGCCCAGTCCACGAAATTCGTGCACATTAAAAGGGAATTAATTAGAGGAAATATTTTAATATTGCTATTTGCCCTTTCTCTATAATAGAAGTGTCAGAGATGAAAGGAAATTAGTAAATGCAAACAATGACTGACAAAGGGATTAAACTTATTCTAATATCTCCCTGTACACCACATTAAGAGTGAAAACACTTTCAGAGTGCTTGACTAATTTCCCTTGTGATGAAGTATTTACAACTTTAACTTTGTCACATGCTCTTTGAACTTGAGAGAAAGCAACCCGTGCTGCGGGCGGTAGTTCCCGCCCCCGTCCCCGCCCACCAGCTCCTGCCTGTGCGGGCAGCCTGTTGACTGGTCGTGACTGGGACACCATTAGGACCAATTAGCATATTACCTCTTTATTATATAGATAAATAGTAATAAAATTTCCAAAGACAGTGACTGGCAATGGGTCCATTTCCATTTAAGGAGGTCTGAGAAATCACCTCTAAGAATGCTTTCAAATCCGTTTGAACATAGGTAACCTCCTTTTTGTTGTTGTTTTTTTTGTTAGTCCTCACCTTAAGATATTTTTTTTCCATTGATTTTTTTTTTTTTAAGAGAGTGGAAGGGAGGGAAAGAGACAGAGAGAAACATCCACATGAGAGAGACACATCCATTGGTTGCCTCCTGCATGCCCCGACCAGGCCGGGAATGGAGCCTGCAACAGAGGTACCTGCCCTTGACCAGAATCCAACCCGGACTCTTCAGTCCGCTGGCTGATGCTCTAATCGTGAGCAAAACCAGCTAGGGCATAACCTCCTTTTTAAAAAAGTAAACAAACAAACAAAAAAGAAATATATATATATATATTGCTGATACGTGCAGCTATTGTTGGGCATTTTGCTGTTTTCTTCTTCCTCTTCGTGTGTGTGTGTGTGTGTGTGTGTGTGTAAGTTTTCTACCAGTACTTGGAAAATGTAGCCTTGTACAAAGAGAGCATGAAGGCTTAGAGTCATTCAAGGATTGTTATAGGACAGTAGGCATTATTGCACTAACATAAAGCAAATGAAAGAAAGAATGAAGAAAAAGTATGGAGAGCACAATTCAGCAGAGCAGTCATAAAAGAAGACAAAGTAAATGTCTTTGCCCAAATAAACGTAAACACAGTGAAGCAGCCAACCCAAGACCCTTGGTTTTGCAGTGAAGACAAGCTGCAGTCGTCCAAGCTGCTTTAAGGGCTCATCATTGTAAATAAACCCATCGAGTTAAATATAAGTCAGACGGGCTTATGAAATGTTTCAAGGTCCTGCCACGTCATTTGAAAATTATCTCCTCTGAAAAAAACAGTTCTCTCCAAGTGGCTTCTCTGTAGGACACACACACACACACACACACACACACACACACACACCCCGGAGAGAGAACTTAGAAGTTCAAAAAGAAGGAAACTCTGGGATCAAATGGACCTAATAAATACTTTTTAAAAATTCGGGCAGGACACACAGGCGCGGGCCCTGCAGGCCACTTTCTAACTGGATGAAGGTGCAGTCGGTCTCCTGGGACAGAGGGCTCTGGGGCTGCGAGAGAGGAGAGGCGGGGGCTGTGGTTTGGGGCTGGGTCCCCGCCTCCCCGCCGGGGC
>NW_005353490.1:784440-799612 GCF_000412655.1 Myotis brandtii | reverse complement strand
CCGGGCTGCCCGCAGCCCCTGGGGCTGGTCCTGCGAAAGCGACGCGGGTTGTGGCGGTATTGCCTGAAGATACAGAACAGGTCCCAATCCCTACGGTTTTTCCATGGAAATTGCTGATACGTGCAGCTATTGTTGGGCATTTTGCTGTTTTCTTCTTCCTCTTCGTGTGTGTGTGTGTGTGTGTGTGTGTGTAAGTTTTCTACCAGTACTTGGAAAATGTAGCCTTGTACAAAGAGAGCATGAAGGCTTAGAGTCATTCAAGGATTTCAGCTCTGACAAGGAGCCAACAGAAGCTCAAAGTTTGGACGCATTCTGTGAAAACTGCGCAGTTACAAACCTTAATTTGAGGATAAAATTCTCTTTCTAGAAAAAAGAGTTAAAGGAAGAGAAATCTGAACATTCTGAACAAGATGAATTGATGGTGGATATTTCAAAAAGGGTACAGTCCTTAGAAGACGAATAGAAATCACTCAAATTGAAGCCAAAACAACCTTCAAAATATTTCAAGTGGCCCTAACCAGTTTGGCTCAGTGGATAGAGCGTCAGCCTGCGGACTGAAAGGTCCCAGGTTTGATTCCAGTCAAGGGCATGTACCTTGGTTGCAGGCACATCCCCAGTGGGAGGTGTGCAGGAGGCAGCTGATCGATGTTTCTCTCCCATCGATGTTTCTAACTCTCTATCCCTCTCCCTTCCTCTCTGTAAAAAAATCAATAAAATATATTTAAAAAAATATTTCAAGTGAATGAAGAATGACTTAAGATAGCCCTGGCCAGTTTTGCTCAGTGGTTAGAGTGTCAGCCCTCAGACCCAAAGGTCGTGGGTTCAATGCCCAGTCAAGAGCATATACCTCAGTTGCAGGTTCGATCCCCAACCCTGGTAGGGGTGCATGGAGGAGGCAACCAATCCACGTGTCTCTCCTCCTCCTCCCTCCCTTTCATTTGTCCCTCCTTCCTCCCTTCCACTCTCTCTAGAAATCAATGGAAAAAATATCCTCGGATGAGGATTAAAAAAAAAGAAGAAGAATGACTTAAGATAGATATAAAAGATGCATTGAGTGAAAATTCCCAACTTCAGGAAAGCCAGAAACAGCTTTTACAAGAAGCTGAAGAATGGAAAGAACAATAATGTTTGAACACTCTAAAATACATGCAAAATAAGTTCTTTGTGATAAAGAAAAATAGATCAAGTCTTTGACTGAACACTTGCTAAAGATGCAAGATGGGCTGCTGTGCTTGCAGAAGACCTAATGGATGATAACTTGGACTTGGAAATGAAGCGTGATTCAGAGAATGATTCAGCACTCTTCCGTAATCAACCAAAAGGAGCTCTGAAGAAGCTGATTCATGCTGCTACCTTAAAGGCTTCTGTATAAACCCTAGAAGGTGAAAGAAATCAAATATACGCTCAAGTAACTGAAGTAGTTAAAACAAAGGAAGAGCTTATAGGTTGTATTAAAAATCTCCAGACTGAGCAAGCATCTTTGCAGTCAGTAAATGAACATCTTGCAAACGAAAATTAAAAGCTTCAGCACAAATTAATGACTGGACTGTATCAAGAAAATGAAATATTTCACAGGAAATTAAAAGTAGAAGAAAATTACTGGTTAGAGAAAAAAGAAAAACTTCTAAAGCAGATGAAAAGACCAGCCATGCATCGGAAGAGCTGAAGACGGACAGAAGTGACCCGAAGACCTTGAAGAATTGGAGCCAACCCTTCATTCTTATCAAGAGCAGATTATTTCCCACAAGATAAAGGCACTGATAATTGGTTAGTGGGTTGGACTGAAAGAAACCTTGGTGACTTAAAGACAGGAAATTCTTTAAAAAAAATATTCCTGATTGCCCCCCCCCCCAGCCACTCCCACCCCTGAGGGCAACCCCCACTGCCCCAGTGTCTGTGTCCATTGGTAATGTTAATATGCATGCATACAAGTCCTTTGGTTGATCTCCCCACCCTCCTTTGTCTCTGGATCTATTTTTGTTCATCAGTTTATGTTGATCATTATATCCCACATATGAGTGAGATCATGTGATATTTATCTTTCTCCGACTGGCTTTTTTCTGCTTAGCACAATGCTGTCCAGGTCCATCCATGCTGTTGCAAATGGTAAAAGTTCCTTCTTTTTTATAGCAGCATAGATTCCATTGTGTAGATGTACCACTGTTTTTTAATCCACTCATCTGCTGATGGGCACTTAGGCTTATCCCAAGGAACCAGAAACACCAATCAGAAAGGATATATGCACCCCTATGTTCATAGCAGCACAGTTTACAATAGCTAAGATTTGGAAATAGCCTAAGACAGGAAATTCTTACCTCAGACAAAAATTAACTGAAACAGAGCTTAAATTTGAATGTTCAGAAAAAGATCCTTATGCCCTTGGCATTCTAAATACAGCATTTGGCAGAGACCATTCCCCATAAGAGCCCTCATTGGGTGAACCTTCATCTGAAACCAGAACTTTTCTCGCTCCTCCCACATTGTTGGAGGATCCACTCAGATTCTCACCTTTGCTTCGAGGTGGAGGAGGAAGAGGCTAAACAGGCCCAGGGAATCCTCAGAATCACTAGGTTACTAATGAGAGAGGAGAATCAAGAAAGCAGACATGAGTTCCCATCTGTGTTGATTCCGCCTTCAAATGAGCCTACTACTGAATGAACATCCAGAACCACAAGAAACATGACAATATTTTTGGTCTCTCTTCAAAAATAATTTTGATTTTCTCTCATTTTCAGTAATTGCAGTTACTTAAGTGATTATACTTATGCTTAAATTAGAACTTAATGGATTTATATTCTCAGGATAGTATTTTGTAAATAAAGATGACTTAAATATGGAAAAAATTAAATAAAACATTCAAAGAGTACTTAAGTTTATTAAATGACATTTTATTTTATTTTTAAAATATATTTTATTGATTTTTTTACAGAGAGGAAGGGAGAGGGATAGAGAGTTAGAAACATCAATGAGAGAGAAACATTGATCAGCTGCCTCCTACACACCTCCCACTGGGGATGTGCCTGCAACCAAGGTACATGCCCTTGACCGGAATCGAACCTGGGACCTTTCAGTCCGCAGGCCGACGCTCTATCCACTGAGCCAAACTGGTTAGGGCTTAAATGACATTTGAACCCATAGAGATAATTTTAATTCAGAAAAGGTAAAGTTAGTGGACAGCAAGCAAAAATGAACCATACTATTCCTTAGCTAAGGTGGGAAATTGCTTATTTCCATATTAACAAAGGTTAAATACCTAACCAGAGAAAAATACTCACCCTATATAATAAAAGGCTAATATGCAAATTGACTGAACCATGGAATGACCGGTCGCTATGACACTCACTGACCACCAGGGGGCAGATGCTCAACACAGGAGCTGCCCCCTAGTGGTCAGTGCACTCCCACAGGGGAGCGCCACTCAGCCAGAAGCCAGACTCAGCCTGGCCTGTGGGGAATTGGGCCAAAACCAGCTCTTCGACATCCCCTAAGGGCTCCCAGACTGCGAGAGGGCACAGGCTGGGCTGAGGGACCCCCCCCGCAGTGCACAAATTTTGTGCACCGGACCTCTAGTTATGATAAAAGCAGATTTATCATGAAAAAACACTTGGTAGATAATATAAGAAAAATTTTAGTCCATTACCATAATTTGCACAAAATGCCACGTTAATTGGCTATGAATAAAGGGCATTCCTTTGAACATTTTAGAAGACAAAGCAATTTGAAGGGGACTTCCTTTGCATAATGAATATTCTATATAAGTCATACATAAAACCAAGCAATTATAGGTGTCTGGATTTCACAGTGAAGATAGGAACAAGACATGGTTGCCCCTTGTCCTTTTCTTTTTCTAAACATTTTTATTAATTTCAGAAAGGAAGGGAGAGGGAAAGAGAGATGGGAACATCAATGTTTGGGAAGTAATTAGGGTTAGATGCAGTCATGACAGTGGGACCCCATGATGGGATTAGTGCCCTTATAAGACACCAGAGAGCCCCTCTCCCCTCTCCTCTCTCCTCTCTCTCTCTCCATGTAAGAGGAGGTCATTATGAGCAGACAGCAAATGGCAGCTGCCTAAAAGCCAAGAGAAGAGGCCTCAGGGAAAACCTACCTTTCCAGCACCTTGATCTTGTACTTCCCAGCTTCCAGAACGGAGAAATAAAATTCTGTTATTTTAGTCATCCAGTCTACGGTATTTTGTAATTACCTGAGCTGGCTAAAACACTCAAATTTAGAAGTGAAGGAACAAGGTTTGGACTTAGGTCTGCCTATTCTATTACTTCAAGTATCCAATCTATTTGCTCATCTACATTAAATGTACATACAGGGTACATAGGGAAACAAGTTGGTTCAGTGCTCGTCAGCTGTGAAACACAATGTTTCTAATGAGCTCAGTCTGCAGATGAATCACTCTTGCTAAGAACAAAATCAATGAGTGAAGTAAGTTGTTTAGGAAGACACTGATGTAATGCAATGAATTTTTCACTAACCTTCAGACATTGGTAATTTTACAGCACTTTATACATGACAGACAATCACAAAAAATAAGTTAAGTGGACATTATTTGATGGAACTTAGCATTCAAAACTTTAAAACCATAGAAATGTGAATTTCATATAAATATGAAGATTGTATTAGAAAATGGGAAGATTGAGTTTGGTGCTTGGGTTACATATCTGGTCTGTGATATAATTCATGTCTAACATGAAATAGTCAACTTTTAGGAAGGACTTGTTGACACCAATTGTTCTGTCAGTGTAAACAGCTATAGAGACCGGAGAGAATGTTCTATTTTATCCCATGCATTATGCATGCACAACATACATAATGCAACTGACTGCTCTGCCAGACTCTGGCCTCTGTCTTTCCTTCTTCTTAACATAACCTTAATGTTGTTCAAGTATGGCCCACCCCCACAAAGCTGTGTGCTTAAGAGATGCTGCTGCCTCATCACCCACCACACCCCAGGGGTGAATTGCAGTTAGTCAAGGCAAGTGGTCTTATTTCCTTTGGTGGTAATTGGTTTGCCAGGAGATGACTCTGTGAGCCAGTTCTGGCCAGGAGACAGGAAGATACCAACTGAGTTAAGGATGTGAACGCCAGTCCTGCTTCCAATGCCATTCTGCCTCACATCAGAAGTAATCACAGGTTTTGACTATCAATCAAATTCGTAAGATACAATAGACTTTATTCTAATACTTCATGTATTAATCTTAGAGAGGGATACAAGACAGGCAAACTGAGTGTACAGTTTCGTCATGTCATCAGGAGGCTCAGGGGCTACCCAGGTATACTGGCTTCTTGGCCCGCCTGACCCACCTGTGGCCTGTACAGGTGCTAAGGAAGATGGGGTGCACGGATGCACTTGCCAGGAGTCTCAGCAGTGTTTATCCGGGGGCCAGCTCACCGCTCTCTGTGCAGGTGCAGTTCCGCAGATGGGGGATTTCGGAGCAGATAAGGCAGACAATCAGCTTCCAGCACAAAGCATTCTTCTCTAGCCGCACATGGTAGTTGCCAAGGAAACAGTGCTGCGAGAAGGCAGCTCCAAGGTCACCTTCCCAGAGAGGTGTAAATCTGTTTGGAGACCCAGGCCTGATGTTACTCCCTTTTCACAGGAAAAACTTCGCTGAGGCTTCAAGGAACGGTTTCCAGGCTCTTAAGAAGGGAAGCAAACCCGCCCCCCCCCCAAAAAAAAAGCAAGTCTTGTTCCTCCAGACATTTTTGTATCTGAGGTGGATGCTTGGACTATATCTTCCTGGTGCATTTAGTTTCCCAAGCTCCACTGTAAGACATCTATTTTCACAATTTCTCCACTTTCCTCAAACCTCTTCCCCAGTTCTTACTGTCAATTGATTTCTTGCTTCCTACTTAACTAAGAAAATAGGAGCAATCAGAGAACGTCTACACTTTCCCACCATCACATACCAAAAACTATTTCCTTTTTTACCCATATCCTCCACTCCCCTCTTCTTACTACGGATATATTGTCCACACTCCACTCTAAGGCCACACCCTCTACCTGTGCTTTAGCTCTTATGCCCACTCATCTATTTAAGGACATCACTTTAGCATCTGTAAACCCCCCTCTTCCCTAGTTGATCATCCATCAGCATAAAGCCTTTAGTATTTCCTTTTCTTTTTATCCTCGCCTGAAGATATGCTTTGTTTTTTTTAGAGAGGATGGGAGACAGGGAGAGAGAGAGAGAGAGAGAGAGAGAGGGAGAAACATTGATTGGTTGCCTCCCTTATGCGCCCTGACCAGGGATCCAACCTGCAGAGTAGTTTTGTGCCCTGACCAGGAATCGAATCCACAACCTTTTGGTGTATGGGATGACGTTCCACCAACTGAGCCACAGATAGGGCTGTATTTCCTACCTTAAAAATCTCTCACTTGACCCCACATCCTACTCCAGCTATGGCCCATTTTTCTACTCCCCATTATAGCAAAACACCCCAAAGGAGTTTTCTATACTGTTGTCTCCAATTATTCTAGTCTTATTATTATTCTTGTTTTATTTTGAGGGAACATTTATTAAAGCTGGGGACAGTGAAATAAGGAAGGGCTTAGCAAAGAAGCAACAGGAGAGCCTAGACGGGGCTGCTAGCTCACTGGGAAGCAGAGGAAACAGGAATCAGGGGATTAGTCCGGGAAGAGCTGCACTACCCATTGCTCCCCTGGTTGCAAGTCTCCGGGGATCCCTTAGAGTTTAGGAGATGCATGCCTGTGGAGGAAGAGCATGCCTGGTCATAATTTTCTGAATGGAGTTTTCTATTACTTGTAACCCAAGTTATCTTAAACATTATAACTTCATAAACTCGGCAATCTTTTTTCCATTGGATATTGGTTATTACTATGACTCAAGATTATTAAATTGGGAGCAAGAGAGTTTCAATATGAGAAATCTGTCACTGAAATAGCAACATGTTGGAATACCTTTCAAATATGACCTGATTAAAGAAATGCTCATATCTAAATGTGAGCAAGGATGTTACTTCTTGAATTTAATATCTGCATATTTTCTCATAACTGAGTTATTTACTTATCTTAACCTGGGACAACATTAGAGATTATACTTCAAGACATACTGTAGCTCATACTGTTATATTATCTTCGAAATCCAACTGTATACTTTGTCAATCCTTTGAACACTAAATGCTTTTTAAATATTTATCAACAAGAAAAATACTAATTGTACAAAATTAGAACATTTAAGTTATTTAGATACTAGTGGTGTATTAAATGAGGTATTTTTAAATGAGGTTCAAAATCCTATTATTTTTATTATACATCTTTTTTATTATATGTATTTATTATATAACTAATAGCTGCTTTAGTTCATAAGCAATCTCAATTGCATAATGTTACAATTTCTCTTAAAAAATAAACCTGAAATTTTATGACGTTTTCTATGCATGAGCATATTGAACTGTGGCAATAGCTTGCTGAGGTCAGTAGGGCAAAACCAAGTCTTCTGTGTGTTTTTTTTAAAGAGATGGGGAATAGTAAAGTGCTTATGATAAAAACTGGGTTATGAAAAAGATTCTAAAAGGCCGTCGCAATGCAAGTGAAGCTCACAATTCTAAATTTAGACACAAAAGATCTTGTCTTTGGGAGTCCAAAGTACAACTGCACAGATACAGAATGGCGTAACAATAGCACTTGTAGAAAACAGGCAAGGTGGTGAGTGGGCAGTTACACTGTCTCCTAAAAAAGATGCTAACATCTTGGACTGAACGGAAAATGTAGTTTTTGTGCTTGCCCAGCATTTCCTGAGCATCGCACCTGCCTTGCCTTGCACAGAGTAAGCAGCTGTCAGACAAGGGAAGTACTTAGACGGTGGAGGTGGTTGTTCTTTCCACTCATTTTGGGCACTGCCTACATAAGAGTTTCTCCAGGGAACCGGGAGGGAACACTTGAAGGAGCAGGGAAGACTGCCTGGGCGCAGCCTCAGGGGATACAGTTTGCTGTTTAAGGCTGCATGAACCTGAAGACTCAAACTATGGTCAGTGAACGGAACCACAGGAAAATAGATTGCATTCCAATACATAGGCAGAAATTTGTCATGGTAAAAACTACCAAAATTGGAAGAGCCATGAGAAAGGAAAAGGAGCTAAGCACTTTTTTATACTGTGTGTGAGTTACTCATTGCTGCATAATAAGTTACCCCAAAACTCAGCGGCTTTAAACAACACACACTTATCACCTCCCAGTGTCCATGGGTCAGGGATCCAGGTGCGGCTTTGCTGGGCTTTCGGCTTCAGGGTTTCTCACTGCTGCAATCAAAGGGCCCACTAGGGCTGCAGTCACTTCAGGACTCACCTGAGGCGGAACCACTTCCAAGCTCACTTAACAGTTGGGCAGGACTTTTCCTCACTTAACATACCCAGGGCCTCAGTTCTTAGCTGGCTGTGGTTTGGAGGCAGCCCTCTCCATCAAAGCAAGTACTTGAGAAGATCCAGGGAAAGAATACCAGCAAAACGGAAGAAAATGGACAGACATGAGAACTTTTTAGGGATTCAATCTAAATTGAGATAGGTACTAAGGATGAGTCCAAGATTTATTGTGTGTGCAACTGGATAGAAGGATGGTGCCAGTTCACATGAGATCAGCATACAAGAGAACTGGGTTTAGGGAGGGGAGGAACATGAATTGGGTTTTTAACATATTATATTGAAGTGCCTTTGTGATACCAACTGGGAGACAATGAAGTGGATATGAAACTCAGAGAACTGGCCTGAAGATTTGAATTTGTGACACTATTTAGGTCGTGATCTGTAGCTCATACTGTTATATTATTGACCTCCTAGAGGCCCAATGCACGAAAATTTGAGCAAGAGTAGGCCTTCCTTCCCCCAGCTGCCGGCACTGGCTTCCCTTCAGCACCTGGGACCCAGGCTTCCCTCCTCCAGCCACCCACAGGCTCCCGGGACCTGGGCTGGTTTCCCTCCAGCCCTGGCCTCCTCAGGAAGTATGTCTGGAATGACATCTGGAAGACATCTGGTCTAATTAGCATATTACCCTTTTATTATTATAAATGTGACAGTTAATCTGACCTATTTAGTTGTTCGTTTGCAAGGATCCCAGCCTAGAACTAAATAAGGTGGAGTTTAACATAAACATTTGCTGTTAAACTTACTACTCCCTTCCAATTGCATTCCCCATACACCTTATTTCAAAAACATCTTGACAGATAAAGAATAAGGGTTCAAGAATAGTATGTGGCATCCCACGATCTCCACCTCCTGGTATTCATGCCTTTGGGTTATTCCTTTCCAAGTGTAGACAGGACCTGACTTGCTTCTACCCTGTAGAATACAGCGAAATCATGCAAGTCAATTATGTGATTGTATGACTTCATATGAGACAGTCTGGTAGGCTGCCTGGAGCTAGAGATTCCCTTTGCTGGCTTGATGAAGTAAGCGAGCCGCTGAGGGAGCCCATGCGGCGAGAAACCAGGGGTGACCACTAGTTGCTGAGGGCAGACGTCAGCCAACTGCCAGCAAGAAACTGAAGCCATCAGTTCCACAGCTATAAGGAAATGAATTCTACCAGCAACTGGATGAGCTTTGGCAGCCGGTTCTCCCCCAGTTGAGCCTGCAGATGAAATCACCTGGCTGGCACCTTGATTGTGGACTTGTGACCAAGGGCAGAGAGCCTAGCTAAGCTGTGCCCTAACTGCTGACCCACAGAAACTGTGAGGTAATAAATGTGTGTGTGTTTTAAGCCTCTAAATTTGAGGTAATTTGTAAGGCAATATAGAAACCTAAGTAATACTTAAGCTTTTATTTATCTCGATTTTTAAACATGCTAACCTTTTTGTGCTGCAAGACAGTTGCCTGCTTGTTTTGTTTTATAGGCTTTATTTATGCAAACTCATTTTGAATCAGAAACAAGCTGTTTCATGTGAGTATTAGGAGCATAAAATGTCACAGAGAGGTGAAAAACTTAGCCCAAAATGGCAAGCTTTATTACTAAAGATAATCCCACTAGATTTAGAGAATAAATTTAGATAAATCTAGAATTAAAAAGCTAGAGCTGGAAAAAGACTAGCAAACCAGGTATTAGAGATTCATGTATTTATATTCTCATCGGTAGAAAATATAATTACAATGTGGTCTCATGTTTTTGTAATGAGCAAAACCCAAAGTGATGTGTAATTGTTGCAAGGTCGATGTATAAAGCTTCTTGGAACTAAAACAACTAGTCATGACTGCTTAGAGTGGATATGGAAAAAACCTATGTCTAGACAAAATGAGTTAACTTGCAGGAAGGGAAACCACACTTTAAGATAGGTATGTGTCACTTAAGGTTTTCCCTTTGGCTTAATTTTCATTTTGAAAAGTTATAGGAAATCCTAAAGTTTCTGAGTTGTAGACATACAAAATTGCGAGAATAACTTATCTTTAGAGTTTCTGGCAGAGAAGCAAGTCACTAATCCACAATAGAGGCAATTTGATAAAATGGGACAATTTGATAAAGTAACTTGCATTAAAAACGTTTCAAATGATATGCGATTGTAAACGAACATTTTCTTCAAATACTTGTATCTCCTATTTGGTTGGCAGGGCAGATTGATCAAAATTAGGTTTAGATTCACTAATAAAGAACCAGTCTGCATCAACAGAATAAAGTTTCATTCAAGCAGTATATAAAATAATTAAGTTTTACTTTTCCAAAATTGCAGTAGCAAATCAGTTCAAAGGTCATTGCTTTCTCAGTTTTCCACTTAATTCCAAGGCTCATATTTGCTCTGGGGTGAGATGATTTCATTGTTCATTTAATATAAACAAACTGTGTTGTCCAAAAGCTCAGTTCTTGGCTGCCTTCCCGCTACACTCACTCCCTGTGAGAACTTATCCTGCTGGAGGGACTTAAAGACCACCTATATACTATTTTTTTCAGCCCCAGTGAACTCCGAATTTCTATATACACCTGCCTACTGAACATATCTATGTGTATATACGTATCTACTGGGTCTCAGGTTTAGCAAACCTAAAACCACAACTCCAGATCACCACTACAAACCTGCTCTTCCAGCTTCTTCAGCTCAGCAAAGTGCACCCCCTTTTCCCAGGAGTTTCTTTTTTTTTTTTTTTTTTAAATCCTCACCCACGGATAGTTTTTCCATTGATTTTTAGAGGGAGGGAGGGAGGAAGGAGTGTGTGTGTGTAGGAGAGAGGGGAGAGGGCAAGAGAAAGAGAGAGAGACATTGATTGCTTGCCTCCTGTACACACCCTGCCGGGAACTAGGAATTGAACCTGCAAACCAAGTCCGTGCCCTTGATCAGTAGCCCCTTACCCCTTCAGTGCTCGGGTTAACACTCTAACCACTGAGCACCACTGGCCAGGACCCCAGGAGTTACTCTTGACCTTTCTTGTTCCCCTACTCCACAGACACATGGAATTCATTAAGTCTTCTCAGTTCTACCTATAAAATTCCAAGGCTCAAATTTGCTCTGGGGTGAGATGATTTCATTGTTCATTTAACATAAACAAACTGTGTTGTCCAAAAGCTGTGTATACATTTTTGTGCCCCCAAAAATATATACACACTTTAACAGCTTAGCTCAATTTTGAAAATTAAATGTATTTTAATGAATACTGCCTTTATAATCATTCAAAGTGTGTGTATACATTTTTGGGACACCCTATATATCCCAAATCCTACCACTTTAGACACCTCTACCCCTACAATGTAGTGTGACTACACCTGCTTTTGGTTAGATGATGGCAATAGCCTCCCCCGACCCCCAGACCAGAGGTTTTCAACTTTTTCATCTCATGGCACATAAACTAATTACTAAAATTCTGTGACACACCTAAAAACATATTTTTTGCCAATCTGAGAAAAAGAAAAGCTACAATTTTGATTCACACTGGACAGCTATTATTTTGTTGGCTGCTGTCATTTTTTTAAATTTTACTATCTAAGGGAAAAGAGGTCAGTACCCGATTAAATAGTATTGTATGTTTTTAGAATTCGTGCGGCACACCAGTTGAAAATTGCTGCCCTAGACTATTCTCAACATGAGAGAATTATTGATGAAAGAGAAATCAGCTCTAACCAGTCCTCTGGCTTCCCATCAAGCTCAGGATAAGATGCAAATGCCTTTCCAGAAGATACAAAGCACCCCACATTGTCTTCAATACTTGTTTACTCCTTCAGAATCTGAGTCATTTCAGGAAGGCATTTACCTTATTCTTGTCTTATTCACTACTATAGTATCTCCAGTGTCTACAGCAGTGCCCAGCACATCATACACTCAATATTCATGGGATGAACTAATTTTTGTTACAATACAGATGAGCATTAAGAGGCCCTTACCTGGCTGCAACAAAACTTTTAAATTTAAGGGTTTGATTTCTTAATCAGCATAATTTTAGACTAGTATCCTTTAAAACATGAGTTATGCCCAGCCTGTGTGGCTCAGTGGTTGAGTGAGGACCTATGAACCAGGTCATAGTTCAATTTTTGGCCAGGGCACAGACTAGGGTTGTGGGCTCTATCCCCAGTGTGGGGTGTGCAGGAGGTGGCTGATCAATGATTCTCTTATCACTGATGTTTCTATTTTTCCCTTTCTGAAATCAATAAAAATATATTAATAAAAACAAAAAAAACAAAAACGAGCTATTATTTTACCTTTCATAGTAACTCTGGATGATGATTCTAGAGGTGTAAACTCTTGAATAAAATTTCAAATCATAAAGACAAATATATTTTATGCTTTATGATGACTGCTCCACTGTTGTAGCTCTTAATACATAGAAAAACAGCCTTTAATGAGAGGGCTGACAAATGGGCAGAGGAAAGAGCATGTGCAAAAGAAAAGTGAGGGTTGAAAAAGCAGTATATTTGCTGTACCAGCAAGTATTTTGGAATGGTTCTAAAATATACTTGGAGGTAAAGATGGAGAGCACAAAGGGCCCTAACACACCTGGCTAAGGATCCACACAGCAGGCAACCACAATCTCTTCTCTTCTCCTATCTGCATTTTAGAAAGCTTCCTGTGGTGAATATGAAGGATGATGGGAGGCTGTGGTAGAGGCCACAACCAGACTGGAGGCAGAGAGAGACAAGTTTAAAAGACTCCAGAGCAATCCCGGCAAAACACTATGGTATGGTTAGGAAGAGGTCCCTTTGGGCTCCGGGCTGGAATGTGCAGCTTCGAGGCCTCCTTGTGTCTTCTCTACTCCAGGGCAGCCTGAGTGACTGACAGTTGGCAAACTATCATTGATTTTTGTAGATGTTTCTTTCTGTAGATCTTTGGTATCCCATTATCTATGGAAGTCTCATTCTTACTCCCGACCCATTTTATTAGCCTGAAATGAAGTCATTAATCAGTTGTTTATTACGGGTGTCAACTTTAGCAAGACGTCACACAGCCTAAGCTGGTCCGGTAATAGTCATGTGTTCTCTGATGACAAGGTCCTCAGGATGTGTTGGTAGCGGTGGGAGGGGACAGGGGCACGTGCAGGTTCACAAATGCTCTGTGACACATAACCATCTCCTTTTTCAAAACATGCAAAGACGCTTCTTCTCTTTCAAAAGTTTGTGTCCCTTGGTGGACTACTCAAATAATTCCTGAGGCCAGGAGCCAGATGATATATCTGTCTTGCCTTTAAGTAAAACTACTTGTTTAAAGGAAAACCGTTGCCAAGAACTCTAATGCTCAATTTAGGAACATTTAAACCCTTCTCCAACCTCTTCTACTTCTGCTCCAATCAGTCCCTCCAACCTTAGGCAATCCTAATCTTTAGTTCTGAATCAGACTGCTTTTAACAATCAGGCACAGTAATGTACTTACTCTACTTCCACTTGCCTTATCTTTTTTTTTCACTTGCCTTATCTTTTTTGAAGAATACTTCTCTCAAAATCTATAAAAAGGAAACCATGACCAGGGATTAAGTGTCCATAATATCTATTTTTATTACGAAAACATTAAATTTTGACACATTGCTTCATTTGCTTTTTAAAAATCTATTATCTGACTTAAATCTATTCAGCAAAAATGCCAATAAATTACATAAATCATAGTTTGGGTCTTTTTAACACTAGGAACATAATATGTTTTATAATAATCAAACAACAATATTAAATCTGAGTTGTGTGAGTGGTTAACTTGTATTTTAACATTTAGCTTAAAACCAAAACCAACCACATGCTCATACACTGTTGCAAAAGTTGCTCAGAAGCGCTTTCCTTATGGCTGTGTCAGTATCCTTCTCAGTCTTCGCTGAGGCACAGAATGCAGCGTATCAGGTGTCAAGGCACTCATTCTAAACTGTCCTGTCCTGCTCAACACAGGAGCAGTACTGGATGGAGGGCTGATGATATATTATTCCCCCATCTCCTGCCCACACTATCTTGCCTTTAAGTAACTTAATTTCTTTAAAAGGAAATCATTACCTAAGAACTCCAATACTGAATTTAGAAACAGTGATTCCAATACACATTAAATCTAATGTGTTAGTACTTAAAGTCACAAATTCTGAAAAGTGAAAATAATAGACAAAGACAGAACTTATGTAACCAATGAACTACGGCAAATGGTATTGCCATCATATGCCTTAAAATGGTATATTTTTGGTGTCTGGAGCTCTTTAAAAATTATATTTTGGGACAGCTCAGATGAATTTCAATAAAGGATGTGTGTTCTGCATAAAGTTAAGAGTTTTAAGGGTTTTCAACATGGGAGGCGTTGTTTAAAAAAATACATTGATAGTCTTATTAGTGAATGTTTCCCACTTGGTTTAAGTTTTATTGTGGACGCAAACCAAAGCACTCTCTTAAGACTCCATGTTCAAAGTTACGATTAGATCTCTATCATTCCTAGAAAATTTAAAGCTAGTTATCACCCTGGCTCTTGTCATCATCTTCATCTTCATCATCCTCATCATCTTGGTCTATAGATTCAAGTTCATCCTCTTCTTCCTCCTAATTAGAAAATAAACATTTAACATTATGAAGATTTCTCACTTCACATTCAATACATAATATATCTATTGATAAATTCTTTATTCCCATAAGTATACCAGATTATACACTATCTGATTTCCTTGCTTTAATGCTTAAGGCTCCTGCCATTCATTCATTTCAAATTCTTTATTGTTTAATGTATTACATAAGTACCCCCCCCCCCCCCCCCCCCTCGCCCCCCCTCCCCCTCCCGCCCTT
>NW_005353490.1:767017-784412 GCF_000412655.1 Myotis brandtii | reverse complement strand
CCCCCCCCCCCGCATTGTCCTCTCCCTGACTGCTCTGCCATTTTTAATATGAGATGAGACATATAGGTTAATTGGCCAACAGATGGCTAAACAAGTCAAAACAGAATGCCACATTTGGGTGATAAGAGTCTTGTTATGACAGGAACAATCAAATTAATTCACTCTCTAGGCTCAAAGCCCAAAAGAGAACAGTTAACAAATGATGAAAACTGCCCAATCTGCATCTTAAGTCAACTCGGTGAACACCGTGTAGATGATACTGAATTCATGTACCTAACGTATCTATGCCTGTATTCTAGATATATAGGTACAATATTATATAATTTTAAAAATACATTATAAAGAAAGATAATATATAACATTTTGAGAAACATTTCAATCTTACTGGATGACCGAGTCCCTTGAGTTTATCCTTTAATGACAATATTTTCTGATCCTGATCAGCCAACAGCACCAAGAGATCATCCTGTTCTTTTTTAGAATCTTTAATGTTCACCTCTAGCTGGTTTTTTTCATTTTGTAAAATGACAATGGTACTGTTAGATGAGTCCAGCTGTTCTTTAATAGAAGCTCTTTCCTCAGACAGTGCTTTAATTTCGTTCTAGGAAAAGAAAGGTGAAAATCACAAATCTAAAATTAGTATTAACTCTCCTAAGGTTTTAAACAAGTAGGTTCTTTCTATGATAAATCACTGTATCTGTCCAATCTGAGGAGTTTAAGGGTAGAGGTTTTTTTGTTTGTTTTGTTTTTAAATTTTATTTATTGATTTTAGAGAGAGAGAAGAGGGGGCGGGGTGAGAGAGAGAGACGTCAGTTTGTTAGGTTTGTTGATTCACTTATTTATGCATTCATTGGTTGCTTCTTGTATGTGTCCTGACCAGGGATTGAATCCGCAACTTTGGCGGATTGGGACGACGCTCTGAGCAACCTGGTCAGGGTGATAGGACGCTGAAAACATACATTCATCCAGTAACATGAGAATTTATGTTAGGTTATACATCAAAGATGGTTACTGTGAAAAATACAGTTTAACATCAAAAAAATATTTTTAATCAGTTATTCCTCAATAAATCCTAAGAGGCAATACCATTTCAGATAATCAGAGGAATAAATACACAAAAAATTTTATAGCAGAAGCCTGGTTAGCATCAGAATTAGAACTAAAGTTTTTAAAAAAAATTTCATCCCAACTTTATACATACAATTAAAGGCAGAAAAAAATAGCTTCAAGCAAAACCAATGGCTTAAAAATAATTTGACCATAATTCAAAACACATAATTACACATTATCTCCCTTTTTCCATTTTTTTCCTGCATGCCTTCTATTTACTTATTTTTTTTTACTACTACCTCATTCCTCCCTTTTATTATTTATTCTGGTTTCTATGTCACACAATAGGCTGCAGGATTTCATGTGCCTGTGTTCTTTGGCCTATGAAAAGCTTACACGTGGCTTGTGTATTAGCCAAACTTGTATTCCTGTTTCTTATTGTGATTAGAGATTGATAAGAAAACTATTTTCACTTTCAAAGTACATTCTGATGTATTCTTACTTTACATATTTGGTACAATTATTTGAAAAAGCATTAAAAAAATCTTCATTTGTGCCATTTTGGGTAACAGAATATAAAGACTGTAAGATAACATTACACCTCATTAGCTTTCTTCATAAATCTAAGGATTTGAGAAATTAAGTGAATAAACTCTCATTTCCTGGAGTTCATTTCATATAATATACAGTAAATAAAAGTTTCACCAAAGCCAACCTTTAACTCTTTAGTCTCTTGTAATAATGCCGACAGCCTTCCTTCTACATCAGTAGTTTTTGCAGCTATTGCAGCTTCACTCTCTCCTGATACAGGAACTGATTGTGCCTGAAAGTAGAAATTAGGGGAAAAAACAGTTTCTTTAAAGTTATGATCAATATGAAACCCCAAAGGTGATTTAATTTTCTTGCTATTTTAAAATTTTATTTCCAATAACAGAAAATATAATTCCCTCACATATTTACATGAATAAAGTGCGCTCCTAGAAAGAAGAGTGATCCCAACAGTAAGCAGAAGACAAGCGCGGTGGGCACCGATCTCAGCAGAGGATGAGGAAGGCTGGGTTAAGCTGCCTCAAGGTCACACCAGGAAAGCAACCAAAAAAACAGCTTTCCCGTAGCTGTAACATAGCATTTACTAGCAGGGAATAGTTTTCAAAGCCGTTTCCTCATAAAATTCCTGTAAGTTTAATTGACACTATCATCTCAGAGAGACAGGTGGGAACACTGAGCTGAATGCCATTAACTGGTGAAATGTAAGTATTTTCTTAAGAGCTATAGGAAGTATTCTTAAATCAGTTTTTCAGTCTTTCCCCACCTTTTTTTCTATAAAATACTGGGAAGTGAGGTGCTGGTATAGCAAATATCTAAAAATGTGTAAAGGACTTTAGAATTGGTAGAGTCTGGAAGAGTTTTCAGGTGCATGTTAGACAAAGCGTACATTGTCTTGAAGAGACTGTTGGCAGAAATATGGTCATTAAAGGCAATTCTGGTCAGGGCTCAGAAAGAAAAAAGGAGAGCTGAGAGAAAGCTTCCACTTTAGTCTCTTGTAATAATGCCAACAGCCTTCCTTCTACATCAGTAGTTTTTGCAGCTCATAGAGAAAATGAGTATCATCATGAACACAATGCTGATAGAAATATGGATGTTAAAGTGGTTTTGGCTGAGGTCTGAGATGGAAATCAGGAAAGTGGAGGAAAGGCAATCTATAATAATAAAAGCATAATATGCTAATTAGACCAGATGTCCTTCCGGATGAAGCTGGGGCTGCAAGGGAAGCCTGGGTTCTGGGTGCCAGAGGGAAGCCAGTGCCGGCAGCCAGGGGAGGAAGGCCTACTCTTGCATGAATTTCATGCATTGGGCCTCTAGTTCTTGTTATAAAGTGACAAAGAACTTGGCTAAATTATGTCTAGTGTTCTGTGGAAAGTAGAATTTGTAAGTGATGAACGAGGACATTTAGCTGAGAAGATTTCTAAGCAAAGTGTCAAGGGCGTGGTCTAGTTCCTTGCTGCTTAAAATAAAATGTGAGGAGAGACAGAAACTGAAGAAGGAATAAAATTCCTCATAAAATTCCTTGCTATTTTAAAATTTTCTTGCTATTTTAAAATTTTATTTCCAATAACAGAAAATATAATTCCCTCACATATTTACATGAATAAAGTGCGCTCCTAGAAAGAAGAGTGATCCCAACAGTAAGCAGAAGACAAGCAAAAGATAATGAGAATTTGAAAATTTAGAAAATCATCAGCCTATCTCTATTGCAATAAATGACAAGGCATATTCTGGTGAAACATCAACGGGGTGGCTGGACAACCATTTGTAAAGAGGCTGCATGTGTGACTCATTGATCCAATCAACCACTCAGCAGAAGCTAGAACAGAGAGGTGGCTATCCAGGAAGGATCCAGGTGGGCCTTCTTGTCTGATGGCTTGGACCCCTGTGAATTGCATGGGTTCTCAACAAGGTTTCTCACAATTTTATACCAGCAGTAAACCTAACTTGACTGACGGTACAGAGACAGGATGAAATACAAATATCAGCAAAATGAACCACTAAGTATCTGATTAAATTGACTGGTTGAGTCTGACTATAATATTGAGACTGCCACCATGGACAAGAAGCAGATGTGACTAGAACTCTGGCTAAGGGGAAGGTACTTTTTGACAAATTTGCTTCTTTTCCACAGTGGTTGAGAAACAACATCTTAACCTTGTGTTTTCTATTTTTCAGGAGAAAAAAAATTAACTAACTTACAAATGCTTCTGTTTTATGTAACAGCTCCTGCTTTTCTGTCTGTAGTTTGGTGATCTCCACAGATTTTGAGTTTAACTGAGACTTTAATGTTGCCAATTCCTGAGAGAAAAAACATTTGCGGTGTAAACTTAAATGGCATTAATTTCATCAAGGAAATGTCTATTTTCAGGACATACACACAAGTTTACCTCCCGTTTTTTTCTTTTCAATTCTAAAAACCAATATTTTTTTTGGACAGAAAGGTTTAAATAACTAATACACTTAACAAAGCAATTATCATGGTCAATACTGTATAAATTAGGCATAAGATTTTATAACTTCACTAGGAGCCCAGCGCGTGACATCGCACGGCGCCACCCACCCACCTGCAGCCCTGCGTTGACACCCGAACCTGTCCACGCAGAGCTCCAGCGCGCCTGGCCCAGCCCCCAAACCCTCTGGCCTTCTCTGGCTGCTTCAAGCCCTGCCCTCAGTCCCTCGAGTCGCCTCGGGCTGGTCCCGCCTTCTCTGGGTGCCTCCCTGCTTCTGCCCTCTCTGGAGCAATGCGGTGGCTCTGCCCCATCATGGTGGTGGAGGAAAGCATGGAAGCCTCCGCCTGCTGCGCTGTGCTCCTTCCCCTGGCAGTTGGGCCACAGGGCGCTCAGAGTGCGAGCGGTGGGTGGCGAAGGACTGGTGAGGGCGGTGCTATGGGCTCTCACCCATGCCCTCCCCCGCATGGGATAGTCCCGCCCCCTCCGGGCGTCTCCCTGCTTCCACCCCGTCTCCTGAGCAACGCCCCAGCTAATATGCTAATGACCTGGTCGATACCTGTTACGGCATATCGACCATGAGCATATTAGCTATTTATTAGTATAGATATTTGTAGCTTATAAACATAATTATGTTCTCCTTAATTTAGTTCACTGATAATCTACAAATAATCTGGTGAGATGCTGAGATCTCTTAAAAAGAACACCATTAAAAAATTAAAAAAACACAATAACAAGCAAATATCATTACCATATAATTACAACAGCTTCTGGATTTGCACTTGGCTTTCATCACTATCAGTTTTTGCTCGCACAACACAAAGTAGCTCTAGATTAATAGAACTGAAAGGTGGCTATTCTATCATAATTAAAACAAGACAAAATAGAACTTGGATCAAGCTGGACAATTACCTGTTTTAATTCTGCAATTTTTTCAGAATCTCTAGCAGAAGCTGTTGCTTCATTTGTGTCTGGGGATGTTTGGGAAGATTTCTACAAATAGCATAGAAATAAATTATGAAATAAATTCATTCTAAAGAGATAGGAAAACAAAACAAAACAGAACCGTACATGTAAATATTTACCAAAAAATTTCATACCAACATTTTAATTTTTTTTCTTTTTTTAAATCCTCACCTGAGAGAGAGTAAGGGAGAAACATTGATGTGAAAGAAAAACATCGATTGGTTGCCTTCCTCAAGTGCCTCAACCAGGGATTGAACCCACAACCTAGATGTATGTGCCTTGATAGGGAATCAAACCCTAAACCTTTTGGCATAAGGGACGATTCTCCAACCAACTGAGCCACCTGGTCAGGGCCCAACATTTTAATTTTGATAAAATTTCAAGATACCACATACTGTCTACAACTTTTTCACAGTTAAATTGCTTACAGTCAATTAGGTAGGAAGTAGTGAAACTTCAGACAGTCTGACACAGCTCATATTCTAAAATCTTATTATGATACTTTGGCCTAAGGGATCCAGAAAAAAAATAAAAAACCAGGATAATGAGAATTACTCTTGACCTCTTTTTAAAAAATTTTTAACACTTACTTACCAGTTTTTCAATCAAAGAGTCCTTTTCGGCCAGTTGGCTTCGTAAAAGTTCCTGATTACTTTTTAATTCTTCTATCTCTTGTCGCAACCTACCAATTTCTTCTGGTTGAATGCCATTCATTTGAGCCCCATCACTGTGAGAACTTTGATGCTGATTGTCTTTTCCTATTAGACAAGCATAAAATGTGAAAAGCCAGCACAAAACTTAAGTTTTTCATTTTTTGAATTAGAAGATTCAAATATAAATATATAATTTGCTTAGTTTGGCAGCACTTTTGTAAGCACATTTCATTTTTGCAAAATAGTGTGTTGATAAAAATAATGAACTAATGGTATTTTCAGGGTTTCTGGGAGAAAAGCAGAATAGTCTTTTTTTTTAATATATTTTATTGATTTTTTTACAGAGAGGAAGGGAGAGAGATAGAGAGTTAGAAACATCGATGAGAGAGAAACATCGATCAGCTGCCTCCCGCACATCTACCACTGGGGATGTGCCCGCAACCCAGGTACATGCCCTTGACCGGAATCGAACCTGGGACCCTTCAGTCTGCAGGCCGACGCTCTATCCACTGAGCCAAACCGGTTTCGGCAGAATAGTCTTATTAAGACTAAACTGCATGGTTTGGTGATCTAAGATTAAAAATGATACTAGTTTCAATTCTAATTCTGCCAACATAAGAGAAAATAAAATCCCTTAAAAAAAAATGTCCTGAAAGGAATAGCCTTCTATATGGACTAAAATAACTGACAAATTATTGTCATAAATAAAGGAAGTAAAATAGATAATTTTTCTGAAAATTTTAATCACTTTGATATAAACAAACTACATTTCTAAGTAGCTAGCATTCCTATCATAAGCACTACAGGGTGATGATACTATTTACAAGAATTGGAGCTCTTACCATGTGCCAGGCACTGAACTAGAATTTTACTAATATTATTTTATTTAATTCCAAAATGACCCAGATGCCTTTATCAGCTCAACTTTGTAGACAAGGAAATAAAAAAATTAGATCAGTCATCTTTTTTTTTAAAAAAAAATATTTTCATTGATTTCAGAGAGAAAGGGAGAGGGAGAGAGAGAGAGAAAAAAAAATCAATGAAGAGAGAGAATCATTGATTGGCTGCCTCCTGCATGCCCCTGACTGGGGATTGAGACCACAACCCCAGGCATGTGCCCTGACCAGGAATTGAACCTTGACCTCCTGGTTCATAGGTCGACGCTCAATCACTGAGCCATGCTGGCTGGGCTAGACCAGTCATTTTTAACTGGTTATACATTAGAATCACCTGGGGATGAGCCTGTAATAATTACTGATGCATGGACCCAAACCTGACAAATTAAATCAGAAACACAGTAAGGTCTCAGTATTGGTGCTATTTATTTTTTAATTAAAATATTTATTTTTCAGCCCTAGCTGGTTTGGCTCAGTGGATAGAGTATCAGCCTGCGGACTGAAGGGTCTCGGGTTCAATTCCGGTCAAGAGCACATGTCCAGGTTGCAGAATTTAGAGTTGGAAGGTAGTTTTGCTCTGCTGTGTGCAAGCTCAGTGGTCTTGGGAAGCCATTTAACTTTTTATTTTATTTTATATTTTTCAATTACAGTTGACATACAATATTGTGTTAATTTCAGTGTACAATATAGTGATTAGACATTTATATAACTTACAAAGTGATCACCCCGATAAATCTAGTACCCATCCGATAAGTACTGATGCTATATAAAAAAAACACACACAAAAAAACAACCCCCCCCCCCCCCAAAACTCAGGAGATTCTAATGTACACCCAAAGGCTAAAAGTCAATGCACCAGAAAATCAAACAGGTAGCAAGGAGGCTGAACTTCAAAATCTGATTTACATGTTTGTCACAGTGATTGATTTGAGATTAAAGAAAGACTAGTCTACAAAAATAATCTGTTTGACTGTGTTTGACAACTCTTGGGGACACTGCAACAGTGATGGCCAACTACACGTACCTAGCTGTACTTTAAGAAGATTATACTGATCTTTGTGTTGCTGAATCTGAGATACTTGTTGTGTGACTGCTGTTTGGAGCTGTTCATTTTGACATTTTAATGTAGAAATCTGTTGCTTTAATTCCTCAAGTTGCAGATCCTGTGAAACAAAACATAATTCAAGTGTTGTAAATTCAAACCAATTAGCATTAAGAAGGTGAACAAATTAAAAACGAGAGATTCCTTTGGGTCAGGATGTTAAAGTACTCAACACTTCCAAAACCGTTCAATAATTAGGCAGTTTATGCACCAAGTCCAGTTAACATAAAACCCCACTAAGAAGCACTATCATACATCCTGTAACCTATGCAATTATTGGGAGTGAGGAGGGTCAATTTGAAAAATTCCATTTTATGGTATCAAATCATTTAAGAAATTTAAACCAAACTACTTAAAAAAGGTAGTATATGTATTATACATAGGCACCTATATTACTTTTCACATTAAAGACAATCATGTAAAAGAACATTTGTAACCTTTAATTTACTGACTATTCATTCATAATTTCCCCATGTTGCTAACAGTTTCATAATCATAATTTTTTTTTGTTAATCTTCACCTGAGGATATTTTTCCACTAATTTTTAAAGAGAGTGGAAAAGTGGGGGAGAGACACACAGAGAGAAATATCGATGTGAGAGAGACACATCAACTGGTTGTTTCCTGCATGCGCCTTGATCAAGGCTGCAGCTCAAGCCTGCAACCAAGATATGTGTCCTTGACAGGAATGGAACCCGAGATCCTTCAGTCCAGGGGCCGATGCTCTAACCACAGAGCCGAACGGGCTAGGGCCACGATCATAATTTTTAATGCTTACTTAATATCTAGTCAGTAGATGTACTATGATTTATACTCAAAAGCAACACTGAGGCCACTTTCCATTTCTCTAAATGGTAAATTTATTACCATAAATATGTTAGTCCATATAATTGTCCTGAATTTTGGAGAATTTCCTTAGGATGGATTCTCAAATGTCAAAGTGTATATAAACATTTTATAGCTCTCTATGCTTATTGCTTAATTATCAAATAGCATTTTATTCTATTTTTATTTATTTTTTAAAAGCTTTTTAAAAATACATTTTTATTAATTTCAGAGAAGGGAGAGGGAGAGATGAAAACATCAATGATGAGAGAGAACACTGATTGGGTGCCTCCTGCATGCCCCCTACTAGGGATCGAGCCCACAACCCAGGCATGTGCCCTTGACCGGAATCGAACTTGGGACCCTCTAGTCTACAGGCCGACACTCTATCCACTGAGCCAAACCAGCTAGCGCTCAACTAGCATTTTAAATGGTGTAAATATTTAAAAGAAACATTTCTAAAGAAAAGTCATTACAAGTAACTGTGTCAAATCACTCTTTTCTTCTTCCAAATCAACCATATTTATCAGCTTCAAGTGCAGGCTATAACATCACATTCCAAGTATTTGTTTTCTAGTGCTCTAAAGACATTACATATTTGTACTAAGATAGAGATGAAAAATCCTAATAACCACGGGTAGTTTAATAATCCAAATTTGGATCATTCAAGGTTGATTCTAATTTACTGATTTGCTCATACACTGAAAGGCTCAGACTGAACCATAAATATAACACTACTAGAGCCCCGGTGCAAGAATTCATGCACAGGTGGGGTCCCCGGCCTGGCTGATGATTGGGGACAATCGGGGCTGGCTGGCTGGGGAGGGACAGCACGAGGGCTCCAGGGCGTGTCCAGCCCATCTTGCCCAGTCCCAATCGGCTGGACCCTAGCAGCAAGCTAACCTACTGGTCAGAGCGTCTTCTTCCTGGTGGTCAGTGTGCATCATAGCGACTTGTCGAGCGGTCGACCAAAAGGTTGACGGCTGGGTCAGACACTTACTAGTAGCATATTAAGCTTTTATATAAATAGATTTTTATTCTTTCTTACAATTTCAATCTCAAGAATATAGACTATGGGGAAGAAAAACACACAGGCAGCTGTCATTTAGAGGGCTCCATCCAAGCTCTTACTTGCCACACCTGCCTCAGGCTGTGCACAATGGCAGGAGTTGAGGGCTGTCCCACATGAACTGCCACCAGTGTACTGGAATTTATGACAATGGGATTTTAACAACATCAGTAATCTCATTTTCCAGATAATACTACCAGTACAGCATTTTCTAGGATTCCAATCAAGGTACCAGGATGAGGAATTAACTGAAAGAAAAAACTAAGAAACATTTTTAAGAAAAGCAATGGAAGATTGAAGGTGCTCAACACAATGCAAATGGGAGCTTCTCTGGTATCCTGAAAAGAAAATGTCAATTGATGATTTTGAAAATGTAATTTCAACTAAATTCATAATTACCCACTCTAATAAATCAGCTCCCTTTCTTGTTCCCTATTCTATCTAACTCAATATCAGCTATCCAATTGTGCAAGACAGTGATCTAAGGATCATATTTGACCCTTTATGCTTCCTCACACCTGCATCCAATCATTACCAAGTCCTGCCAGTTTTATCTTCCTTAGTTTCCACCTTTTTTCAGGTCGACTCTATACCACAAAGTATGAGCTTTAGAGTCCCAATAACACATGTATCTGAATTCTGTTCCACCACTCACAGAGTGACCCTGGACAGGTTAAATTCTCCGTCACAGATTCCTCATTTATTTTAAACCAAAGACATTAACTACTTTGTAGTGATGATGTGAAAATTAAATGAGATTGTGTTTAAAATGTGCTTAGTGATTACCTAGAACACAGCAAACAAAACCAGCAGCCATTATCATCATCGTCATCATTAGTGCTCCAATGTCCTCCCCTAGCCCACCACAACCACCTCCTTCTTGGGCTCCCTCCTTCAAGCCCTGCCTCCTTTATATAGCTACCAAATGTTCTATCTATATGCCAGTTACATCTCTAGACTCTTTCTTCTCTCTCCTTTTGCCTAGCTTACTCCTGGCCATCCTCTTGGGGCTCAGCTTCTCTGTTTTCTTGAAGCCTCTGCTCCTACTTAGCTAAATTAGGTGCCTCTTGGTGCTGCCATACAGCTTTGATTATCTCTTATCACTGGACTTAATCCTATATAATAAAACCCTATTATGCAAATTGACCAAATGGCAGAATGACTGGTTGCTATGACACACACTGACCACCAGGGGGCAGATGCTCAATGCAGGAGCTGCCCCACTGGTGGTCAGTGCGCTCCCACAGGGGGAGTGCCGCTCAGCCAGAAGGTGGGCTCACGGCTGGCAAGCGCAGAGGTGGTGGCGGGAGCCTCTCTTGCCTCTGAGGTAGCGCTAAGGAGCAGCGAGAGGATGCAGGCCAGGCTAAGGGACGCCCTGCCCCCAGTGCACAAATGTCATGCACCGGGCCTCTAGTATATTATAATCCATGTGTCATAATCTATTTATAGGTTTGTCTCCCCATGAGACTGTGACAGGGAAACATGTCTGACTCATGTCTTTATTCACATCCTGCATACTGCTTAAGACATATGAATTCTCAGTTTATTGAATACTCAGATGCTTTTGAATTATTTAGGAAAACAGCGTGTTTTACTTTCTGTATCCTCTTACATTTGAAATGCCAGGAAAAACTCTTTTCTAAAGTAGAAAAGTATCAGTATGTCAGAGAGTGTATTTATCAGTACGCACCTGCTCTCGAATCATATTTTTGTAGTGTCCCACAATACTGTCATGCTGTTCTAATGTTTTCTTCTCCTCTTCTTCTTTTTTATCTTCTTCACTGGACTTATAAATGGCCTTAGTTATCACACCTATAAAAGAAAGCTTATTTAAAATTTATTTTAAACATTTAAAATACTATGTTATTAAGAATTAATCAGTAAAAACATATGGCCTAACTGCATGAGAGAGAAATAATCTTTCCAATCTTACTGAAGGCCGAAAACCCTTCAATGGGCTACACATCAAGAGCAGGAAAAAAACCCCACTTTTAAGCTTATAAAATCTGCACATGACCAGAATATGCATATACAATATAATCATAGGTACTTTCTAATAAAAGTACCAATATAAAAGTCCTTATCTTACCTTCAAGTTCTTTTACCAGCTTTGTAAACTCATGATCAAATATCATGTATTCTGGGCTGGGAAAGTTGGGCTGGGGTTTCTGAGATGCTCTGGAATACAACTCATGTTTGCTAATAAATCCTAGTTTCTCTACGAAATTCTCTTTGCCAATCCTCTTCTCTATTAGTTGTTTTAGTTTCTCTCTACAGAGATAAGTATATTGAGATGCTTAAAAAAAGTCATGACGAAACATAAAAACTTGGTTTACATTATACTTTGGCACAAAAATATTTATCATTTTCTCTTGATAATATTAATAAGTCATTTATCCTAGCATTTCCCCTTTACTTACTTCATGTAGTTCTCAAGTGAGTTATCATTGAAATAAATAGAAATGCCCAACAGAAGGGCACATAAGCCTTGGACCAACTGTTCTTCCTCTCCAAGATTTTCTGCAATTTGTCCTGTAAGCTGAAATCTTTGTTAAGGAGACTAATGGTTCAAAGTATCTACAGTATTTTATTTTATAATTTGAATTTGACATGTAGTTCATATAAGAGTTTTCATAAGAAATTCTATATAGTCCTAGCAAACACACACACACACACACACACACACACACACACACACACACACACACACAAACACAAACACACAGAGCTTAAGCAAGCGCCATTAACCACTTTAACAGTTTAAAAAGTTCAAATAAAGAAAATTCAAATATTTGGGGCATAGAGCTACTTCGAACTGAGAGGAAAAAATAAAAATGACAATGATAACTACTTATATGTATTTTACAACAATATAAAGGATACAAATGGAACATTGGCTGGATTGTGAAGAAAATGCGTTACCGCAATCGGACAGTTACTTAGCCAGGTACAAAGCAACATCAGTAATCCAACTCTTGTTTGTATTTTGCTTCCCTGAAATAGGTAAGTCAGCAGAAACCCCATTTTACTTTTTTTCAAATTTAAAGTTGCCCTAAGATTCTTCCCCATTTGCATAAAAACATATTTAACATCTTATAAAAGATGTGTCAGGAATCCAGATTTTAAAAATTGAACAAGAGAATGCATTCTTGTGTCTTCTATGAGCTGTACTGCACAGTAAGAAATGAACAGTAAGGAATCAGAATTAATTCATGTTCTTAAGCATATATTGGGTTATCTAAAATACTATTAGTGGAAAAACCTGGTCTGCTAAGGAAGAAGTGTATGATATAGATGCTTTAAAAAATGTATCAATCCTAAGTCACTTTATAAAAAAGTTAATTAGCCAAAGTTTTGATGTTTCAATTAAAAATTTAAAAACAAGTTTCGAGTAAAAGGACAAATTCTACCTCCTTCAAAAAACACTGAGAAAAATACAAAGAAATAATCTTCTGAATTATTTAGTTAAGTTCCATTAAAGAATATATTCTCTAACAGAAAAATAAACAAGCCATGTTACAAACTCACTGACAAAATAATAGATAATAAAAAATCATAAACATAATGAAGGAGAAAAAGATTTATGTAAGTTAGCTAAGTGCCCCAAATCACTAACTACAGTGCTGCAAAGTATAATTAAACAATACTGACCACTAACCTATCCATTCAAATTATAGTTTTCTAAATTTTGATACAACAGATTTATATCTGCTTTGTGGGAAATTCTGTTTGCTGATAACATCGTCACAGCCAATATTATATTATGTAACCTATATTTTTTTATTAAGTGAAACAAAACTTTTTGAAACAAAGTAATGGATATTAGCACAGTAATGTATTACTTTTGGGAGCAATTTCAGAAAATAACCAAAATATAATTATTCAAAGATCTAGAGAACTATGAATTTAAAGTAACAACCATCACGTTTTGAAAAATTTCTAGCATTAAATTTCTAATTTAATGAGTCTTGATGTCAATATCTTGGCCTTTCTATAATCTATTTTCCAGTATACTTAAACGAATTTAAATTAGACCTCTTCAAATGATTTGCCAAGTAAGCATTAATTAGCATGAATTTAATTTTCACATGAATTATTTTTCCTTGCCTCTATGACTTTACTATACCCATAATATATCTTCATGTTACCCAAGTAAACTGAAAAGTTAAAATATATACACTTATTCTCAATCGACTCTAAGAGAACTTAAAACTAATTACTCAAGTCATAGATGCAAATGTTTTATTGATTTTCTCTGGTTATATATAAAAAGTTTATTATTACTTGGAACACCATTTGTAGGTGCCAAATATACCTATTTCATATATACAAAGGCTTCCTATCAAATCACTGGCTAATGTCTGAGTGAACAAATGTGCAATTAAATTCAAATTTGAATCTTCTAGAAGTATGTTCTTAGAGGTCTAATTGAAGGATAAGAAGAGCAAAGTCAAACATAACTAAGAGAGAACAGAATATCCCCTTTATTATAGTTACAAAATAATATAAAGTACACAAGAATGAACCTAATTAAAACTATAAAGCCTAACCTAGGAAAATTAAAAACCATTCCTAAAGAGCACGAAAGTAGATACAAATCAACAGAAAGAAACCAGGTTTAGATAGAAAAACTCAAGACCATGAAGATATTAATTCTATATTAATTTATAAAATTAATAACATTTAGAAAATTAATGTGACTTAATAAAAATACCAACAGATTTTTTTCCTCTGGAATGAAACAAGCTGGTTCTCAAGTTCATATAGAAAAATAAACAAGCAAAAATAACTAGGGAAACTGTAAAAAATAAAAAAGAGAAATGAATATAGCCAGCACAAAACCATCAGTGAGTTACAGATGGACTTAAAAAATGTTGGAACTAGATAGCTATCTAAAAAAGATCAGAGGATCCATATCTCATATCACATTGAGGAAAGTGGAACATAGACTTAAATGAAAAAAATTATACCAGAAAGTATGAGATAAAAATATGGGCAAATTCCTTAAAATCTTGAAGTGGTAAAGGCCTTTTAAGTATGGCAAAGTAGAAACAATAAAAGTGATACAAAAATAAAATAAAATAAATCCAAAACAAAACACTCAGGTCAAAAGACAAATGACATCTCAGGAAAAAATATATTTGTAAGTTATCACAGACAAGGGTTGAAGTCCTTAATATAAAATAAAGTTCTTATAAACAATAAATTGGATTAATAATCCAATAGCAAAATGGGTAGATAAACCATAAAAAAGGAGAGTTCACAGAAAAACTTCAACTGATGTGCAAACATACAGAAAGTGATTCAACATTTTAGTAAGGGAAATGCAGATTAAAACTCAGTGAGATAATATTTTTTACCACCCATCAGATTGGCAAGAATACAAGTCTGACACCATGCTGTTGACTGTGGGGAAACAGATAATCTAGTACACTGCAATTTTATTTTACTTAGCTAGTGGAAGTGTAAAGTGGCACTAAATGAAAGAAAAAACCAAGGTGCAGAACAGTGGGTATGCATAAAAAGCACTGAGAGTATAAAAGAAATGCCCTTTACCTGGCAAATCATTTGAATAATAGGAGGCAGGGAACTAGGATAGAGGCCAAGACTTCTTATTATATACCTTTCTATATCATTTTGATTTCTAAACCATGTATTACCCATTTCAAAAGAACATATATATATTTTTAAAGAACTGAAGTTTTAATTCTAAGAGTGGCAGTACGGTATCAATAAAAAGGACATTTGGTTGGAAATTGGAAGAACCAAATGTTATGTGGGCCCAAATTTCCTCATTTTGTAACAGAGGGAGTTGGATTAAATGATCTCATTAGAAGGATACCAGTATTTCTATCCTGGTTCTAAACTCAATAGCCATAAAACCTTACTTACTTCCCTTCCACATCCTTAAATAAGGGCACTAGTCAATACCTATCTCACAGAGTTGTGGAAAGGATTAAATACATGTAAAGAACTTAGAACAATGTATGGTAAATGCTTTACATATGTTATAAACTATTATCCTAGTTTCTAGCTCTGCAATTCTATGACTCTCTAACTAACTAGCATATTAAAAGCAGAAATAATGCTCCAAATTTAAAATAGATGGCAGAATAAAGCTGATCTGAAAAAAGAAAACAATAATATTAACTGCTGGGATAATTTTTCTTTATTATTACCTCAGTGAAATATAGGCAGCCCTTGCGTTGCTGCATTAACAGAAACTCATGCATATTGGAAGCATGCAAAGTGAGGACTATGTAATAATGCTCTTTTATGCAGATTATATTATTCTGATGTTCACCAAACCATGATACACAACAGAGTAAATGGTAGATAATTAAATATCCAAAATAAAGAGATGGTTAACTAACCTATGGTTAACTAACCAATGGTATATCAATCTGGTGAAATATTATACAATAATAGAAAGTGATGTTGATTTAGTGTTTAATAACATGACAAATAACTGTAAGAAAAAATACAGACTATAAAATGGAATATATGAACACTGCTCTATAAACAAACAGTACAGAAAAAATGCCTGAAATTTTACCAGTAGTTATCTTTGGGTAGTAGAATGAGGAACATTATTCTCTTTCCACTTTCTATTTTTCTAAATGTTTTAAAATGAAAATAAAAATAAAAATAAACTACTACTGAGTAAAAAAATGCTACAGTATTTGTCCACTGTACCATCATAAAATGAAGATATTTTGAAAAACAAATAGACACTGAAATTATAATTTCAGACCACCCTGACAGTTTAGTTACTAGAAATCACATATTTTACAGGATGAAAGAGAACCACAAACAAAATAATTAAGGCTGAGTCATCTTATCTTCAACATAAGCTATTATGTTTCTCCTATTATATTTTCTAAATAAAAATATCTCTTATTCCTACTTTGTGGATTTCAAGTTTAGTATTTTTCCATTCTTTGTAAAAAATTTGAAAAGTCAATATTTTAAGCTTCTAGTGTTAAAGTTTTAAAATGAGATTCTAGAGTATTATTTTCTGTAGATTCATTTCCAAGTGGTGGCCTCTGGGGACAGAGAATTAATAAGAAAAGGGCATGATGGAGCTTTTTAGGACTATAAATATGTTATAAATATTGTTTTGGGTGGTAGTTTCAGAGATATATATTTAACCACCAAAAATCATCAGATTGAACACTTAACTGCATTTTACTGAGTGTAAATTATACCTACAAAAAATTCTCTCTCAAATTACTGACATGTATACTTATAAAATACTTTACCTAATATCAAAAATTCCTCAGGCCAAATATGTCTGTGTGTGAGTTATTAAAATGTGTTAAATCATGCTCATAAACAGAGATCAATTCCCAACAGGACCTCAGTTATTACTACCCACACCACAACTGAACATATGCCCAAACATGAACATTAAGGTACACTCCTCTTTTTGCCAAAGACTCCACAAAACAAAACAAAACCAACAAATCACATTTCCCCCCCAACTCACCATACACACACATAAAAAACTAATCCCCAACAGTAGTTATAGTATATGGGTTATATCTAGAATAACCCATAATATTTAATTTAAAATATTTCAAATTACAAAATTATACTTACTATTGTACATTTTCAAGAACCTAATTAATATAAAAACCATCACATCTTATCTAATAAAAGAGAAACATGCAAATTGACCATACCTCTGCCACACCCACAAGCCACGCCCACCAGCCAATCAGGAGCGAGTATGCAAATAAACTCAACCAAGATGGCCATGGCCACGGAGCTGGAGCGAACAGGAGGCTTGGGTTGCCCTTGGCAATGGAGGAAGCCAAGCTTCCCACCTGCCCTGGC
>NW_005353490.1:746207-765684 GCF_000412655.1 Myotis brandtii | reverse complement strand
GGTTAGAAGCCAGCAGTCCCGGATTGCGAGAGGGATGTCCAACTGCCGGTTTAGGCCCAATCCCTGTAAACTGGCAGTAGGACATCCTTCGAGGGGTTCCAGATTGGAGAGGGTGCAGGCCAGGCTGAGGAACACCCCCTCCCCTGTGCACGAATTTCATGCACCGGGCCACTAGTTTTTTCATATAATGACTAACTTACTGGCAAAATTATTAATCCTAAATTTTACTACCGTTGAAATGTTTTTAGGGGAAATAAAGAAGCAAGCTTGGGTCAAAAACAAAAACAAAAACAAAAAAACACCAAAAGCCAAAACCAAGGAATTTCTGAAAGTGTAAGCATCCCGGGAGGAGGCACAGTATAGCTTCAGATGGTCATTCCCACAGTTCTTAGGAAAACCACTACAATATCCCAAGGAGAAAACCTGGAGAGCCACTTATGATAGAGATCAACTTGCTGGCACATGAAAGTGTGAGTAGAATATAACTTCAAACAAGCGGTTAAAAAAACCAATCAGCAAACCCAAGACAAAGAAAAGCCTTGCTGTAAGAGGAAAATGCCTAAGTTTACACAAATGATACATACCCGTCTGTCGATCTTATCACCCTGTAAATTATACATTAAAAATTATTCATAAGTATTACTGCTTTAGAAAAATTTAAATCTAGAAAAAATCCCTCAAATACAGTTTCTACAAACCCAAACTAATACTTTGGGACAGAACAGTTCTAATCTTTTATTATATAACAATGCACATATATTTTAGAGGAGAAAGAATAATTTTATAGCACTGTGATTACTAAGAGTGGGAAGACACCATTATCTTGAGGATTTCTCTTTATGCATGAGTTATAATTACAATGTTAGAGCAAAGTCTATAGTGATGGTGGTTAGACAGTTAATTATTGTTTGGCTTAAGAAAAGCTGTTTTCAACTGACAGCAACATGGAAATGCCAAGTATTAAATAAATAAAAATATGAATATTTTGGGATAGATTTTTTAAACAATAAGAGAGAAATGATAAATCAAAGCTATAAGCTTTCAATTGAAGTAAAGCAAAATGTTAAACAACAAAGGGAGTTTTTAACTCCCCTTTCACTTACAGTTAAGTTTTTAAATCCTCATTCAAGGATATGTTTTTATTGATTTTGAGAGAGAGAGAGAGAGAGAGAGAGAGAGAGAGAGAGAGAGAGAGAGACATCAATGTAAGAATCAACTGTTTGCCTTCAGCATGAGTCCTGACTGGGAATTGAACCTGCAACCTTTTGTTGTACAGGACAACGCTTCAAACAACGGAGCCACCCGGCCAGGGCTACAGTTAATTTTTAAGCTTTCATTTATCACTTCCTATGGATGACACTGATGTTTCTTTAAATCTAACAATAAAACAATTCTATAAATATAGCAAAATTAAAAATTAAGGAGGATATGGCACATTATCATGGGATGGGGTATCAGACAATTCCAGTGGATACAGCAATTTAGACTTACCCACATTTTTACTTCCTCCCCACCCAGTGACTCTGAATGTTGATGCCTTTACCCTGTTGTTAAAGCAGGAACTTGAATTGTTCAACAGCAAGTCTGGCTCGTGTAGGCAAATCATCTAATAGTAAGTGATATTCCTAAATGAGTTAGAACTGATACTTTGAGACTACTGTTCTTATCAATAGTCTAAAGGAATGCAAACATTTTTAGTTATGCTTTCCTCTATCATACTAGGCAAATTATATGCCTTGGAGTTTTGAGAACTCATAAACATCAAGGGATATACAGTTTAACTATACAAGCCATGGACTGGTATTCTAGTTTTGTTTTCTGAAAGGAAGTCCAATTGCTCTGGGTCTGGGAAGAGAAAGAGGGAGGTATATGGCTACAAATGACTTTACTCCCTCTCTTAAAGTGAGCTGAATTAAAATGACAGAAAATGACATACAAGAACACTGTGGATGATTGAAAAAGAAAAACCAATAAACACCTCTGCCAAGAATATGTGTTTCCATCATGATGCAGACCTTATTGTTGTAACACTATTTGGCAAAACCATTCTTGTAAGAATATTTATAACTTTTTCTCTACAAAACTGTTTCAGGTTACAATGAGCTAATAAGCAGGTAAGTAAGTCCTTGCCCCTTCCCTTTTTCATTTCCATAGTCTACGAAGATCAGCCTTAAATTCTTGTATCATTGGCATCAAAACATGTAAGCCAAACCTCCCTCACGCCCTTAGTCAAGTTTCACTGGCACTTCACCTGTGAGAGGATGTTGGTGCACTGTTGCAATAAAGAAACCGGAGGGTTGCCGATACTTGTAGCAAGTTGAACCCGGAGTAACTGTTCTTTCTGGGTGGCATTTTCTTGCAGAGCATGGGCGAGGGCCACAGCAGCGCACCAGTTTGAAAGTGAATCAGTAGAAAACAAACCTCCGCATAATAACTGACCAGCCGACACTGAATTACCTGTTGCTACAAAGATGAAAGGCAGATGATAATAAACATTTATTATGTTTTTTCCACACAGAGAAAAAGACAAAATACTACCTAAAAATGTGTTAATTAGTAGTATTAAGTAATGTTTTTGAGAGTCTGTTTTTCAAAGCAAATGAAAGATGACCCCTTCCCTCCCCCTCTAAAAAAAAAAGACCTTGGGGGAAAAAGTAGCAGAATAAAGAAATAGTAGAATACTTTAGGCATCAAATTGATAATAGTAATATTTCAGAAATTTTTTACCTTAATTAAACACTATATTTCTAAAGAAAATTCAAGGAAATGCCATACTTTAAATATTCTACTACAACCAGGGTCTTTTATGAGTTGTGATATATTTTACCATTAAAATCTAGAAAGACAATTATCTACTTTTTAAAACAGGAATTAAAACGAAATTATTTACCATCAATGGTGGAAGGTAGAAGTGTTGACACAATTTCTCCTTGTCCTTTTTGATTTTTATATAAGAAACACTGGAAACAATAGAGAACAGCACAGCGCAATACAAATGGCTGCCTTTCATTAACCATGGACATGAGAAGTACTACAATTGCCGGTCTGTTGCATTTAAAAAAAGCACAAAAAGAAACATTGTAAATCAATAACTGGTCATTTTTGTTGATTGAAAAACCATAACCAAAACACCAGCAAGTTAAGTATTTCCATCTCCATTTCACAGAAAGGATAACTGCAACTCAGAGAAGCGAAATGATTTACTTGCTTAAGGCACACAGCTAGAAAGTGGAAGAGGTGATACCTGAGCCCAAATGCATAGGTACCAAAGACTACTAACTCTTTTAAAATAACAACATCTTTATCTTGTCAGATAATTTCTAGTTTCAAAACACACAAACTGAACTTCTTAAAAGAATAAGGTGTGCATATGAGACATACTAAAATCCCAAAGTGAGTTTTTACTTCATAGCAGATTCTCAATATTTCCCTTTTCCTACCTTGGTGGGTTTGAAGGTGCATTTACAGAAGCAAAGTAGTCTTGGTTTACTTGACAGCCTCGAATAACTTCTGATACAGTATTAATGGTCTATTAAAGGGGGAAAATAATTTAGAGAAAGTAAGTTAAGGAAGTAAACCTGTTTTCAAGTGAAGAAAACTGTTATATCTCTGATTTTTGCTTTTCAAAGCCAAAATTCAGACACCAAATTAATTAGTGACAGCATATAATCTTATGATACTTCCTTGAGATAACATTTAAAAAATTAAGTGTAGGCCTCCAATTAAAAGTAACACTTGACCACACACATTTAAAATCTCAAAAAACTAAAATTAATAATATCATTTAAGAGCTAGAATCTATTTCTACAAAACAAGAAAAGAATGCTTTAATATAATATTAGAGAACAAATTTAAAATGTAACAAATTAAAGATTCAATTTAAGAATGAAGTTGAGCCATGGCCCGTGTGGGTAAATGGTTAGAATGTTGGTCCACACACCAAAGGGTCTCAGATTTGATTCTGGTCAAGGGCACACACCTGGGTTGCAGGTTCAATACCCAGCCCCGGTAGGGGTGTGTGTGGGAGGCAACCAATCGATGTGTCTCTCTCACATTGATGTTTTTTTCTCCCTCTTCCCACTCCCTCCCTCCCTCCCACTCTCTCTATAAATCAATGGAAAAAATATCCTTGGGTGAAGATTAACACACACACACACACACACACACAGAAAAAGAATAAAGTTGAAAAAACCTCCAAGAAAATAGAATTAAAAAACAAAAGTAGGTCCAGAAAGCCCAACATTCTATTAATAGAGTTGGAAAAACAGAAGAGAAAAGGAACATTATCATGGAATACAAAAAACACCCTCAGACCTGAAGGACATTTGTCTCTGGCTTGAAAGGGCCCAGTGAGTGCTCTTTCAAATAAATGGAGGAAAAAAAGTTCTGCAGTACAGCACATCATCAGTAAATTTCAGAAAGCCAGAAATAAAGATTCCAAAAGTTTTAGAGAGAAAAAAGCAAATTCTATAAAAAGGATTAAGATTCAAGATGGCTTTAGCAACACTGAAATAATGTTCTGAAAGCTGAGTGTAAGTAATTTCCAACTCTGAATTCTATCCCTAGCCAAACTTCAAATGAACTCTGAAGGAATAAAAAAAACTAAAAACATATTCTCTTGCCATTTACCCCTTTTCAAGAAGTTAACTAAAATAAGATAATGAAATGGGGGGTCAGGGGAAGACATGGAATCTGTAACTAAGGAATCCAAGTCAAGAGAGAGGTGAAAGTAAGTCCTAGAAGGAATGGTGAATGAAAGTCCAGGACAAGAGTCGTGTGGCAGAGAGAATAACCAGTCTGTATTGGAGCAGGATGATGAAAGGTTTCCAGAAAATAAAATGCAAAAAAGAACACTATTATAAGACAGACAAGAGCAAGGTGTATTTTAAAAAAAGACATAGGGCACTCTTTGGCTTAGCAGGGGACAGTATAAATATAGTTGTAAAACTATTAAGCCCTGATTATTGATTTATTTTTTTTTATTTTTTATTTTTTTTTATATTTTATTATGAGAGAGAAGCATCGATCAGCTGCCTCCTGCACACCCCCCACTGGGGATGTGCCTGCAACCAAGGTACATGCCCTTGACCGGAATCGAACCTGGGACCCTTAAGTCCCCAGGCCGATGCTCTATCCAGTGAGCCAATTGATTTAAAAATAAGTTACTGGGGTGACAAGGGAAGTAAAGTAGGAGGGCTATACAGGGGGTTAGTGCGACTTATCGTAGGGAGGAGAGAGGTTGAAGACAGCCGTTTTTGTTATAAAACTTTTATTATTATCTGTTCTTTTAATGTGCATGTGTTGAGAAAAATAAAAAGATAATTTAAATAAACTAAACCATAATTTTCTTCAAATTAATGTTTTTCTTAAAAGATAGGAAACAAAAAATGCCATATGTCAGGAAAAAATTTACTATTTTATAAATAAGCAAGACTACTTAAGACTCAGGTCTTACTTGACTAAGACTAAAGTCATATTGTTCTCAAAATTACAAACATAAATCATACTGTTCATGCCTGTTGAACACAATAAAATTAATGAGAACTCTTCTATGCTTTATAACTAGTTATATATTATTAAACTTGAGGAATGAGTCCACCTTTTGGAATTGATACTGTCATCATTATGCTAATTATATTTTAGTAGGATCAATAAGGACTTTAACACATAAAAATAGTTAACTATTGCTGATATTTAATTCTTTCTGATAATTCTTAGGATTGCAACTCCACAGAGCAGTCTCTGCTTTCATTCAGTTTACCTCAGTCAGGATATCAGCAGGAATTCCAGTAGCCATTAGGATAGTGCAAAGCTGCTGCAATAAGCCACACTGGAACATGGCTTTCTGGCAGCTACTGGTAGCACCAGGAGGGTTGGTGGGAGATACCAGGACACGAATAAGCTGCAAAACAAAGAGAAAACAAAATTTGTCTTTTAAAAAAGTCTTGAAGCAAATTTAATCTATAGCAACAACAAAAAAATCTAGGTGAAGAATGCCCTCACCTGCTTAGCCAGATCTGGGTGCTCTTCCCTTTATGCTATCATGACAACAGTTCTGTTATACTATATATCAGTGGTTCTCAACCTTGGCTGCACATTAGAATCACCCGGGAATCTTTTTAAAATCCTGATTTCTGGGCCTCATCCTCCGGAAATTCTGTTTCTTTGTTACTAATGTTGTGGCCCCAGTTAGTAACAAAGAAACAGAATTTCCGGAGGATGAGGCCCAGAAATCAGGATTTTAAAAAGATTCCCGGGTGATTCTAATGTGCAGCCAAGGTTGAGAACCACTGCTATATATTAATCCTAAGTTTATCTCTTTCAGTGATTGTGAACTCCCAGAGAGTAGAAACTACCTTGGTCATTTTTGTATCCCAAACAAGCACAGTACAGCGGGGCCTTGACTTACGAGTGTCCTGACTAACAAGTTTTTCGAGATACGAGCCGTCTCTCGGCCAATTTTTTGCTTTGAGTTGCGAGCTAAAATTCGGGTTACGAGCCAGCTTCAGATACCCCACCGCTAGTTGGCGCAGCGAACGTCACAGTGAACGCCACAACATCAGCCCAGCATCACGTGTCTCACTCGTTCACTTTTTGATTTGACATACGAGTAATTTGAGTTACGAGCTCCGTCACGGAATGAATTAAACTCGTAAGTCAAGGCCCCACTGTATTTGTAACATAGTCCATACTCAATACATGAATGAATGAATGAATAAGTAACAGGGTGGTATTTTATCAAAGTAATGAACACCTAATTATAGAGCAGGTCTGAAAACAGAATGGGTGGAGGTGTTTAAATTCCTCCTAAACTGGAAATATTTAAAGAGAGGATAAACTAACAACTGGGGACATGGTAGAAGATTCATGCATTAGGCAAGGGGTTGGCCCTACTGCCTGTTAATGCTAATTAAGTCCCTAATTTGGAGCCTATGATTAGATTAGTCTGAACTTAAACATGAAATTTAAGAAACATGAAAAAAGTCATCCCAAACAAGTGTTCAGCACAGTTACATCTTCAAAATAATTTTATATATACCTTGCATTTTAAAACCAGAGTAATATTTATATATGTGTATAAAAATCTTGTATATCAAAATCAAATGGGACATTTATGATAATACTTTATTAAGAGGATTAACTAATAGTTTGATGACACTAAAGAGAGGCTTTAGGATTTCACATTCGTTCTTCTCCTAGGACCTCTCTAGTTAGATTTCCATTAAAAATTTTTTGTTGTTGTTGTTTTTAAAATTTATTCTCCTCCTATCCCTACTTAAAATTTTTATAAGCAACTATCAAGCTATTTGTCATTTCTCCCACAAATATTTCTTTAAGTATCTCTAACTGATATGGATTTTAGAAAACACAGTCACCAAGCCATTATTACATACATCAAAACAATCATTTCTTAATATCATCTAATAGCAGTTAGATATTTTTATTTATGAAGGAAATACAGAAAAAATTATCAATTTCTTGATGAAAGAAAAGTAGAAAGAATGGTTGAAAAAAGGGGGAGTCCTTATTATAAGGATAAGAAAGCAGATTTTGACTCATTATATAGATTAAGTTTTTAATAATTTAAACTACCGAACATTGAAAAAGATTCTCTCATAAGATAATGAGCTTTCTGGGAGGAAGAACTAGACATTAAACTATCATTCAAAAAAGATTAAAATGTTTTATGACCAACAAAACTTTTCAAAAAGATTCTTCCCCCCCAAATTCAATCTGCAAATATTGGAATGGAATATTCTCAAGCAGATCAATTTCAACTTTTAGTGGCTTGGAATTCAAACATGATTATAATTGTAATGATGAATAATTCCAGTTAGGGTGTACCTATCCAAAAAAGGATTGTTTATCATAATTTATGACGCCTTTTCATGTGCTTGAAATACAAACAACCCTGAATATAGCTATAAAGAAAGAGCATTCAACAGACTGAAAAGCAGAAAACAACCTGTGGCCTATGAAGTCATGAATGCTCCAACTACTCAGTCTTTGAGGTAAAGAATATATAAATTAAACTCAGTTTTACTTTGACATTTATGTTCTTCAAGATTAGTATCTAGTTAGTTTATTTACTTTTTAAAAGGAAAGGATGCTTAACCAACTATCTAACTAGAATAAAAACAGTATTTTTCTATTTTTTAAAAATCCTTACGTGACAATGTTTTATTGATTTTTTTAGAGAGAAAGGAAGGGGGAGAGAGGGAGAGGAAAAGGGGGTGGGAAGGAGAGAGGGAGGGGGGAGGGAGGGAGAGAGAGAGAGAGAGAGAGAGAGAGAGAGAGATTGAAACATCGATGACAGAGAGAGAAAACAGCGATCAGTTGCCTCTTGCATGCACCTCAACCAGGGATTGAACTCGCAACCTAGGTATGTGCCTGGGAACTGAACCTGCAACCTTTTGGTATACAGGACAACACTCCAACCAACTGAGCCACATAGGCCAGGTTCTGTTCTTCTGTTTACATGTAACACTCTATTCTAAAATTTCTTGGGGTTAAATGAGTACTTTACTTTTTAAACAGTGACACTGTCTTCAAGAAGAATTCTTTACATAGTATCCTACATATAAAACATGAATAGGCTCCTCAAGCAATTTAAATTTTCACTGTTCGATAGGAAACATGTAAGTTTTTGTACATCATCAGATCCCTTCACTCTCTCTAATCACATTTTGTAAATTACTTTTCTAGAGGAATTTCCTTTATTAAGAAAGCTGTGTTGAGCAGATATCAAGCTTACCACTTGAAATGCTGTTCTAAAAAACATAAACTAATGAAGTCTTGAAATGTGCAATACTGACATGTGAAAATAGAAATAATGAAGTTGGGAGTATAAATAGAAAGATTCTGCTCATGTTCTTCTGTAAAATATTTTCCTAACAATGTTTAGGCATATTCTGAATAGGGTAACTATATAATTTATTACCCAAGTAGGGACACTTGAAGCAAAAGATGACACTTAGTAATTACATAACTAATACTGTTGTGGCAAACTGGGGTATATGGTGACCCTAATTATCAATCAAACCTATGTAAGCAACTCCAGGACATGCAACAGTATTAAGACTCTAATTACTAGAGAAATTAACAATCTAGTTTTGTGGAACACAACTTCAGAGATGCAGGCACAATACTGAGACATTCAAAGACCCGTAAGATTCATCAGAGTAGTTAGGAGGTGGTCTAAAATTAAGTGTTTGGAATAGGGGAATTCAATAAAGGAGTAAATAAGTAAAATGCTTCAAAGAACTTCATAATTTTCTCTGATGCAGAAATAATTTGGGATCCTACTGTCCTCACTTTCACTATCACAATAAAGCTTAAATAAAATTAGAGGTGATTTGTCAATTTAATTTGTATTGGACTTAAAACTCAGACTACCGCCCTGGCCGGTTTGGCTTGGTGGATGGAGCGTCGGCCTGTGGACTGAAGGGTCCCAGGTTCGATTCCGGTCAAGGGCATGTACCTTGGTTGTGGCACATCCCCGGTAGGGAGTGTGCAGGAGGCAGCTGATCGATGTTTCTCTCTCATCGATGTTTCTGGCTCTCTATCCCTCTCCCTTCCTCTCTGTAAAAAATCAATAAAATATATATTTAAAAAAACAACAACAACAACAACAAAAAAACAAAAAACTCAGACTATCAATCTTTGAGGATAGAGACATTATAATTCATTTACTAGCACTCAGTGCCTGGCCCTCAGTAAATGTTTTCTGAATGAATTTATTTGTTGAACTTAATATTCGAAATATTAAAATTTATATCAAAACCTTCATTAAAAAAAGCACATTTAAAAAATTCCAAGTCAACACCATAATTGATTATCTCCTGTTGTCAAACTTATCAGAAACTATATGTTTGGATCTGCTTTAAAATAATCCTGTAGGTAAGGGAGGGGAATTAAAAAATGAAACAAAATTGCCAGATGTAATAATTATTAAAGCTGAATGATAGGGGTGTGTGTAGAGGGGTGAAGGGGATCAATTTCCATATTATAAGGAAATTTTTTAAGAAGCCAACCTGAAATCTACTGAACATCCTGGTTTTATTAAACATGAGTTTACTTTTCTTTGAAAGTATTACAGTCAAAATTCTTACCACATTTATGTCTAAGTTCAATATACCTGTAGCATTAGGTGCAGATTTGTTACTTTCTGTGCAGACCAGCCAGAATTTTCATCTCCAACTTCAAACCAAGGTTTCATACGTTGAATATATGAGCCTTCTTTAAAAAAATTTTGGTTGGAATTGTTGTTTTTTAACAAGTTTTGGAGCAGAATCAGACAATCTTCCACTACTATACCTGAGGAAAGAATGTAAAATGGAAGTGTTAAGGCTGATAAAACCTGAAGGAAAATTCAATCTCTAAACATTAAAAAAAAAGAGAGAGCCGAAACTGGTTTGGCTCAGTGGATAGAGCGTCGGCCTGCGGACTGAAGGGTCCCAGGTTCGATTCCGGTCAAGGGCATGTACCTGGGTTGCGGGCACATCCCCAGTGGGAGATGTGCAGGAGGCGGCTGATCGATGTTTCTAACTCTCTATCTCTCTCCCTTCCTCTCTGTAAAAAATCAATAAAATATATTAAAAAAATAAAAAAATAAAAAAATAAAAAAAAAGAGAGAGGGAGAAATCTCCATACTCAACATCTCTTCAGTATGGCAAGGCAGAGAGCTGTTCTGACTCCTGACCACAATCTGTGTGCTCTTTCTCAGGTCCTCTAATGATCTCTTTGACTTCTATGTTCAACTATGTACATATGTGTTACCTCAGTAATTCAGATATTTTCTTCAAATCTCAGGTTAAATATAATTTCTTCAGGAATAATCACCAAGACCCAGTGACTAACTTAGCTAGCTTCACTAGCTACATGCTTTCATAGTAGCCTGTTCCTTTTATTTTGCTGTAGTATCTGTCTTCTCCAATAGATTATAATTCATGAAGACAGGAATTTGTGAATGCCGTACTAGGATACAGTGACCTACTTTGTATCCGCTGCAGAGACAGAGACAAGATATCATGTGTATACATAATAGGTCACTATTAAATATTTGCTGAATGAATTAATCATATCTTAATTTCTAAGAACCATTAGACATTGTTGCCTCTCTGTCTCTTCCTTGAAACTTCCTCTTCCCTTGGTTCCTAAAACACTTGCTCTTTCCTGGTTTTCCTTAGGGATCTTTGGCCACTCCTCTGGCTTCCTTCCTATCATTCATGGTTGTGTTCTGCATTTTTTCTTCTTTGCTTACAAAATATACTCTCCAGAGTAGTTTCATCCACACAACAGGTTACACTTCTATCATAGCTGAAGCTCTCCAACTACTGATTCCACTTTATCCAGTGCTAGTTTAACCAATGATCCCTGTTTCTCTCAATGAAGCATATGGATGATGCTGGACGCTCACAGCTAGCAGGTTCCTTTGTGCAGTGCACCTCCACTTCTGCTCTTAGTAGCTAAGCTTTATGTCTATAATAATCAATTTTTAAACATTAATATACTTTATTCCTCTCCCTTCGCTTCTCCTATCATCATTTAGCATTAGTGTGGCACATTTGTTGTGACTCATGAACAAATACTGATACATTATTCAAGTCCATAGTTTACATTAGGATTCACTCTTTGTGTTGTACAGTTCTATGGGTTGACATATGTACAATGTCATGTATCTGCCATTACAGTATCATACAGAATAGTTTCATACTTTAAAATCCTGTGTTATACCTATTCATTCCTCTTTCCCCCAAATCCCTGGCAACGGTCTCTATATAGTTTTGTCTTTTACAGATGTCAGTTGGTTAGGTCATAGAAAATGTGAACTTTCAGATGGGCTTATTTAACTTGGCAATATGCATTTAAGGTTCCTCCATGTCTTTTCATGGTTTGCTAACTTTTTATTGTGAAGGACATTTTGGTTGCTTTAAAGTTTTGGCAATTGTGAAGAAAGTTGCTATAAACGTTCATGCGCAGGATTTTGTGTGGATATAAGTTTTCCACTCATTTGGGTAAGTATCAAGGAGAGTGACTGTTGGATTGAGTGATAAAAGTATGTTTAGCTTGGTAAGAAACTGCCAAAATGTACTCCAAAGTGGTTGTATCAATTTGCATTCCCACTAGCAATGAATGAGAGTTTCTATAGTACTACATCCTTGCCTGCTTTTGGTATTGTCAGTGTTCTAGATTTTTGCCATTTTAATAGCATATAGTGATAGCTCATTATTTTAATTTGCATTTTCCTAATGACATATAATTTTGAGCATCTCTTCATGTGCTATTTGCCATCTATATCTCTTCTTTGGTAATGTGTTTGTTCACTTTTGTCCGTTTTATAATTGGGCTGTTTGTTTATTGTTGACTTTCAAGAGTCCACTGTATAATTTGGATACAAGTCCTTTTTCAGATATGTATTATTTTCTTCCAGTCTGTGGCCTATCTTTTCATCTTCTATTTTAAAATTTATTTATATCATTTTTAATTTTTCAATTATAGTTGACATACAATATTATATTAGTTTCAGGTATATACCCCAGTGATTAGACATTACATAACTTACTAAGTGATCATCCCAATAAATCTCCCACCCATCTGACATCATACATAGTTATTAGAATATTACTGACTATATTCCTTATGCTATACTTTATATCCCCATGACTATTCTGTAACAACCAATTTGTACTTCTAAATTCCTTCACCTTCTTCACCATCCCCCAGCCCCTCTCCCATCTAGCAACCATCAAAATCTTTGAGTCTGTTTGTTCTGCTTGTTTAGTTTTTTAGATTCAATTATTGATAGATATATATTTATTGCCATTTTACTGTTCATATTTTTTTATCTTTTTTCCCCTTTATTTTTCTTAAAGAAGACCTTTTAACATTTCATGTAATACTGGTTTGGTGGTAATAAATTTCTTTAGCTTTTTCTTATGTGGGAAGCTCTTTATATGTCTTTTGAATCTAAATGATAGCTTTGCTGGGTAATCCTGATTGTAGGTCCTTGCTTTTTATCACTTTGAGTATTTCTTGCCAATCCCTACTGGCCTGCAAAGTTTCTGTTGAGAAATCAGCTGACACTGGGAGCTCCCTTGTTGGTAACTAATTGCTTTTTTCTTGCTGCTTTTAAGATTCTCTCTTTGTCTTTAACCTTTTGCATTTTAATTATTATGTGTCTTGGTGTGGGCCTCCCTCAGCTCATCTTGTTTGAAACTCTCTGTGCTTCCTGGATTCATATGTCTATTTCTTTCACCAGGTCAGGGAAGTTTTCTGTCATTCTTTTATCAAATAGGTTTTCAATTTCTTGCTCTCTTTCTGGCACCCCCATGATGTGAATGTTGGTACACTTGAAGTTGTCCTAGAGGCTCCTTACACTACCTTCATTTTTTTGGGATTCATTTTTCTTTTTGTTGTTCTGATTGGGTGTTTTTGTACTTCCTTATATTCCAAATTACTAATTTGATTCTCAGCTTCATCTACTCTACTGTTGATTCCCTGTAAATTATTCTTCATTTCAGTTAGTGACTGGTCCTTTTTTATGGTGTTGAAGTTCTCACTAAGTTCACTGAGAATCCTTATAACCAATGTTTTGAATTCTGCATTTACATTACTTATCTCCATTTTGTTTAGAATTTTGTTCTGTTCTTTCATTTGAAACATGTTTCTCTGTCCCCTCATTTGGCAGCCTTCCTGTGTTTGTTTCTATGTATTAGGTAGAGCTGCTGCATCTCCCAGGCTTGGTAGAGTGGCCTAATGTAGTAGGTATTTTGTAGGGTTCACCTGAGTTGGGCACTCCATGTATGCCCCTATGTGGGCTATGTATGCCCTCCTGTTGTAGTTGAGCCTTGATTGCTGTTGGCACATCAGTGGACAGGATTTACCCCCAGGTTGATTGGCTGCAAGGACTGGCTACGACCACGGACCACCACAGATGATCAACTGTGCAGGAGCCCACCCCAACAGAGCAGAACTTACATCAGTGGGCTATGGTGCCCACTTGAATCCACCCTGTGTCACTTGTGGAAGTGACTGGGTGGTGCTTTGATGTAGTTTGAAGCTGTCCACTGGGTGCTGGCTCTGGGGCCTCCTAGGAGGTGCAGGCAAAGGTGAGCCACCATGTGTGTTCTGCCTGGGGCCACCCAGCATGAACTACAAAGCGATCTGCAGATGGCTGTTACTTGTGCTGGGCTTAGAGGTGCCCAGGTAAGGCTAACTGGGAACCAAAGCTGGATACTGCTAGTGCCACACCTGGGGACAACTTAGCAAAAGGTACAGGGCATACCAAGGCCAGATGTGGCTTGAGAGATTTTAGAAAAGTCTAAAAAAGTGTCAGCAAAGATAGGTCATTATATAGAAAAGCCACATGGGTGGGATGGGATTTCAGGGAATCAACAGGGCAGGGCAAACGGTGTGAGCCAGGTTGACAGAGACTCATATATGTTGCCCTTCTGCCAGCTTTGTTGGTAGAAGGCTCAAAAAACAAAACAAAAAACCAAAAAAGGCCTCTGCCAGCATTTTTCTCTGGGAAAAAGCTGACCCCCCCAGCTCTTGCCCTGATGCCAAATACTTCAGTTCCTCCTTGTATGTCCCTGGTGCCTTTCGAACTGCTATCCCAGTGCTGGAACTCTGAAAGAGTAAGTCAGAGTAAGTCTGTGTGCAGGCCCTTTAAGGGGAACTGCCTGGGACTCCAGAAGCCCTCCATTTCACTCAGCCACAATGCCCTTTGGTTTTTACAGCCAAAAATTGTGGGGACTTCTCCTCCTGGCACTGGAACCCTGGGCTGGGTGGCCTGGTGTGGGGCTGGTAACCTTACTCCTCAGGGGAGACCTCCACAGCAGAGATATTCCTCCCGATTTTTATCTACCACATGTGAGTGTGGGACCATCCTGTTCTTCAACTCCATCCCTCCTACCAATCTCAATGTGGCTTTTAATTTAAATCCTTAGTTGTAGGACTTCCATTCATCTAGGTTTCAGGTTGTTCTGAATAATGCTTGTTTTGTAGTTTAGTTTTAGTTTTGATGTAGCTGTTGGAGAAGGAGGCGAGTACTGCGTTTACCTACACCACCATCTTGACCAGAAGTCTCTTTTCATTTTCTTAAACAGAATGTTTTGCTGAGAAATTTTCAATTTTAATGAAGTCCCACTTATCATTTTTCTTTCATGGATTATGCTTTTGGTATTGTATCTAAAAATAAATTTCTTTTGTTCACAAATGTATCATGCTATTTGCACTGATTATTAATTATTATGTAAACTGCCAAAACATGAGAACAGAGCTATTTTTATGAAAACTATGTTTGCATTTAGCAAAACTCAAAACTCAATAAAGCAAGTCATTAAAAATGACTATTGTTATGTAGGGGTAATACAAGTCTAAAATAAGGAAAGTAATTGTAAAAACCCATACAGATCCTGCACTCCATTTTAAGGAAACCAAAATGCAAATCCTACATAATGTATTATAGGTGTGACGTATGCAAGAAAGATGGTGAAAAACTCCAATCAGCAGGCCCATATTCAAAGAAAAAGTTCTGGCTCTAACTCAAAAGTTTAGTGTAGAAATTACATTTAAAAATTTATTATATTTAACTTAAAATGTTGAAGGTGCACATTTTAAATACTTTTAAGGAATCTCTAATTTAACCAGTCCTGATCTCTCCAGAAGGAAGGCTTCCTTACCTCATGTTGCTCAACCATGTGACTGATCCTCACACCTCATGAGGAGGAACCTCTATATCTGTCTCTTATGTAGGACCATAAATCTCCATTAAATAAGATCTGCCATTAGGACCATCTGAAGGCTCTGGAGGAAACAGAATATCAAAGCCCTCACTATAACTGGCAGGTCTTCCTTCCAGTGTGCAAAATGAATTCTAGATCTGAGGGCCAGTACCAGTTACAAGGAGCTATTGGAACTTGTCTTAGCAACCCTTAAGACTAGGTAATTCCACCTTGCCTTAAAATCCCGTTTTCCTCAGAAAATATGCACCTCTGGTCATATATGCTCTTCCATTTTCTCATCTTAGAAATGCTTCCTCTCCCCATTTAATTTCTTTTCAAACTCTTTCATGATGCTACCTCAAACTCCAAAATACTGGTTAATAAACCTATTACACCCTCAATTATTTCATGAAATGCTTCTTTTCTTTAACGAAACTGCATTATCCTGGAATGTTCTCAAGTGAGGGCAATTCATGTTCATTTCCATGTTCTTTAGAGTCAGGATATGGAATCTATCCATATAGATTATGGATAGCACAGTGTATTTTCCAGAGATCATAGTTCCTCTACCTTGTCAAAACAAAAACCTGTTTCCTTGAGGCTCAGACCATCTGGCTGTACCATATCTTATAATTATGTAACAAATTCATGACCACTACTCTTTGTTCACTGAAAACATCACTGGCCTCTCACTCAAAGTCTTCTTCCTCAAAGTTTGCTGTCACTCTTGATTTCAAGTTCAGTGACAACTGATCTAATACCTAGACCTCAGTTCCTTGGTGTCATCTTAAGAGATAATTCTCTATTACTAAAACCTCCTATCTTCCTAGCTCAAGAATTCTCAATATATCTGTACTATGCTTTCCCTGAGATGTTCAATCCATTAACAAGTCTTTCTCCCTTTTTAGAAACCTCCTGTCTTTACTTCCTTCCCTATATAAATAAGATTATATAGATCTTCATTTCTTCCACTTTATAGATAATATGCTAAACTCTCTTGTCTTTTCATAGCACCTTCTTAGAAAAGGCACAATACTGTGAAAAATCACCTGCCTGGCTTTTTTTCTACATCTTCACCTAGGTAGCTGAGTATTTGGGGTGATGACGAGGGGGCAATCTACTCTTCTGTAAAATCATGGTCAACACCATTAATGAGACCTTTATCCCTGTCTTGAAATTTCCTAATTAAAATATTCAACTAACTCTCCTATTATCCAAAAGGTAATTTTTTAATCTCCTTAATTAACTATGTCCTCTTCTTTCACTCTTTGAATATGACTCTTCCTTCAATTCAACTCCCCTTCTTCTCCTATCTTAAGTCAATTCCTTCCTCTACCCTGGATGTCATTTCTTTCTCCTTTTTGGGTATTAAGTACCACTGATTGATCATCCTCTCTCTCCTGTATCTCTCCCATCTCCCCTTGCTTATGTGATTGGAGTCTCTCCCATTTTAAAAGAAAAAGCCCTCATAGATTAAAGGAGAAGAATAATCTGATAATTTCCATATATGTAGAAAGAAATCATTTACTAAAATTCAAGATTCATTCATGATAAAAACACTTAGTAAAAATCAAACTTAATGGTAAAGGCATCAACATTTTTATTAAGGTCAGCAACATTTAACACTGTAAAGATTCTAATTAAATAAATAAGATGAAAAGAAAAGTGGTATAAGAATTGAAAAGGGAAAAAAAAGATTACTCTTGCCCTAACCGGTTTGGCTCAGTGGATAGAGCATCCGCCTGTGGACTGAAGGGTCCCAGGTTTGATTCCGGTCAAGGGCATGTACCTTGGTTGCGGGCACATCCCTAGTGGGGGGTGTGCAGGAGGCAGCTGATAGATGTTTCTCTCTCATCGATGTTTCTAACTCTCTGTCTTCCTCTCTGTAAAAAATCAATAAAATATATTTTTTTAAAAAAAGATTACTCTTATTTGTAGAAAATGTGATTATCTACACAAAAAGCCTAATAGAACTAATTGGATATAAGATCAATATACAAAAATCAAGTAGTAACCACCAATTTGAGGATGTAATAGAAAAAGATTCTGTACATGTGGTAACAAACACCCTAAGATCCCTAAGAATGAATCTACTAAAAAAGGTATAAGATTCTTTTGCTCAAAATTATAAAACGTGACTGAGAGACATAAAACCTGAATAAATTAAGAGATATACCATGGTTTATGGGTGGAAAAGTCAATACAGTAAACATGGCTATTCTCCTTAATCTGTAAAGTCAATATATTTCCAAGCAAAATTCCAACAGGGATTTTCATAGAACTTGACTAGTAGACAAGTTGCATTCAAATGAAAGGACAAAAAAGAAAAGGCATGTTAATACAATTCTGAAAAGAGCCAAGACAGGAGACTTTTCCTCTATTCTAAAAGGTAGGAAAGCTTTAGTAATTAAGATTGTTATTTTGGTAGAGAGTTAACAGACTATTGGAACAGAACACAGAACTCACAAACAGACCTTCATACAAATGAAAATTTAATTACAAACTTCATACCATTGTTCAAATGCAAAATCCATATTAATTAAATGTAAAAGACAAAATTTTAAAGTCTTTAGTAGAAGAAAATGATGGAAAATCTCTTTATGACCTTGAGTTAGAGACAGATACCGTACACAAGACACAAAAACATAAACTATAAAATAGTGATTACATTAAAATTTTAAATTTTAATAGAAACACTATAAACAGACTAGAAGATGTATAATGAACAAAGGATTAGTATCCAGAATACATAAAGAATTTCCAGTAACCAACTGGAAAGAAAAAATGGTCTTATACTAAAATGGGCAAGTAGATAATTCAGAGGGTAAAAGACAAACAAACAAAGAAAAATAGATGGTAAATATATCCATAAAATTATGCTTAATCTCACGAGTTTAAAGAAACGAAATAAAATCTCAAGAGGTACCATCTCACATCCATCAAATATGCAAACAAGAATCGACAAGGATGTGAAAAAACAGAAACTTGGAAACACTGCTGATGGATAGATAAAACTACTTAAAAAAGCCATTTGGCAATATCTGATTAAAGATGATGCCCTAGTTAGTGTTCGCAGTGGTTAGAGCGGTAGCTCCCACACCTAAGGATAATGGGTTCGATTTCAGGTCAAGGGCAAATACTTGGGTTGCAGGTTTGATCCCCGACTCTGGTTGAGGCACATGCAGAAGGCAACCAATCGATGTGTCTCTCTCACATCAATGTTTCTCTCTTTCCTTCCTTTCCTTCCTTTCCTTCCTCCCTTCCCTCCCTCCCTCCCTCTCTCTCTAAAAATCAATGGAAAAAAATTCGTGAGGATTAAAAAAAATGAAAGAAAGTATAATTCTATTTGTAGGTATATAACGTAGAGAAACTTCATACAGAAATAGATACATGAAAACTTCACAACAGTTTATATTAGCAAAAACCAGATACAACCTAATTGTCAGTTCAATTAAAAAGATAATAAATCACAGTACATACTACAGAATGATATATAGCACTTAAAACTAATAGCAGAGTAACATGTATCAATATAAATAAATCTCAAAAAATGTTGAATAAACAGTAAGATGTAAAATTATATTCAGAATACTCCTTATCTATATACTGTATATTACAAAATAATACTATATATTGTTTAGCTATATAATCTACACTAATAAAAGAGAAACATGGTAATTAGCCGTACCTCTGCTACCCTTCCCATTGGCTAATCAGGGCGATATGCAAATTAACTGCCAGCCAAGATG
>NW_005353490.1:727089-744677 GCF_000412655.1 Myotis brandtii | reverse complement strand
ATCCGCCCTGCTCTGTGCATGACAGGGGGTGGCGCCCCAACTCCCCAATCAGCCCTGCTCTGAGCCCGACCAGGGGCTGCACCTAGGGATTGGGCCTGCCCTCTGCCACCCGGGAGCAGGTCTAAACCAGCAGGTCGTTATCTCCCGAGGGGTCCCAGACTGCGAGAGGGCACAGGCCGGGCTGAGGGACCCCCCCCTCCCCCCCGAGTGCACAAATTTTTGTGCACCGGGCCTCTAGTATATATATTGTTTATGAATATATTAGAGGCCTGGTGCAAGGATTCGTGCACCGGTGGGGTCCCTCGGCCTGGACTGTGGGGATCGGGCCAAAACCAGCTCTCTGGCATCCCCCAAGGAGTCATGGATTGCGAGAGGGTATAGGCCAGGACGAGGGACTCCACCAGTGCATGACTGAGGCAGGGGAGGGACCGCAGGAAGGCTCCAGGGCATGTCCAGCCCCTCTTGCCCAGTCCCAATCGGGGCTGTCTCGCTCAGTCCCGATTGGAGCCAATCGGGGGCTGGCTGGCTGGGAGGGACTGCGGGAGGGCTCCAGGGCGTGTCCAGCCTGTCTTGCCCAGTCCCAATCGGCTGGACCCCAGCAGCCAGCTAACCTACCGGTCGGAGCGTCTGCCCCCTGGGGGTTAGTGCATGTCACAGCGACTGGTCAAATGAACAGTCGGACACTTAGCATATTAGGCTTTTATATATATAGATGTGTATAATGTTTATATATAGACTCACACAAATAAGTACTGAAAGTATGAAAGCACACATAGGAAGGAAAAACAACAAAATCAGAATATTGTGATCTTAGAGAAGGAAGGTTGGGGAAAATGTTAGAATGGTTATACACTTAACTATCTGTTGTGTTTTATTTATTTAAAAAAATCTGATATATGAATGGCAAAATGTAAGCATTTAATAGAGTTAAATGGTAGGTGCTCAAGTGTTTGTTATGCTATTTCTATTGTTTTCTGTATGTTTGAAATATTTCATGTCAATAAAAAATTTAAGAACATAAAAACCATCCATTGCTCCCTTGCAGGTGAGCATTGGCCCATACATCAAAAGGTTGCCAGTTCAATTTCCGGTCAGGGCACATGCCCAGGTTGTGGGCTTGATACCCAGTAGGGGGCATGCAGGAGGCAGATCAATGTTTCTATCTCACATCCATATTTCTCTCTCTCTCCCCCTCTCCCTACCTCTCTCTCTAAAATCAAGAAAACAAATAAAAACAAAAAACACACAAACATCCCTGTCAAACCTCCAGTTCATGTTTACCTCTCTCCCGTGCCTTTTCCAAATTCCTTATATAAATTTTATTTACTATTCTACTTTCCCACTTGTAATTCACTCCTTGAGACTGCAATCTGGATTCTGAGGCAAATACTATTACACAACTGCTCTCACAAATGTCACTAATGATGTTCATGTTCTAAATCCCATAGACACATCTCTGCTACCCATTCCCCCGACCCTTCTAAAAATGCAGTTTTCCTCTTGTCTCTCAGCCTTTTCCTTCTCAGTCTCTTTTACCAACTACTCCTTTACTATCCCTTAACTATTGGCATACCTTAGGTTCTATCCTAGCATTTCCATTCTCATTCTGCACTCATCCTAAGTGACTCATCTAATCTTTCTTGTTTATCTAATTTTATTTAATTTATCATCTACTGTCTAAAGCAGTGGTTCTCAACCTGTGGGTCGCGACCCCTTTGGTGGTCGAATGACCCTTTCACAGGGGTCGCCTAAGACCATCCTGCATATCAGATATTTACATTATGATTCATAACAGTAGCAACATTACAGTTGTGAAGTAGCAACGAAAATAATTTTATGGTTGGGTCACAACATGAGGAACTGTATTTAAAGGGCCAGAAGGTTGAGAACCACTGGTAAAGACTCTCAAATCTTTAGATTGGGGTAGAGGAAAAATAAACCAAAGTCAGGAGCATACACAAGGTGGGAAGGAAAACTAACAGAAAACTCTCCACCTAATAAGCTGAGAATTCAAAGGGCTTTATCTTCAGGGTGAGAGTGACCAGAAGTTAACTAGTCCTCATAGATCTTGCAGCCTCAGTTTGCATTGCCTGAGTGTTCTAGGAAATCTCACGTCTTGAATTTGGATTAATGTGATCCCCCAAGGCTTGGCAGAAACTAACATATGTTTTCTCTGAAAGAAATTTCCTTCATCCTAGGCTTTAAATTCCTATAAATAATTCTGTTAAGTACAACAACCCATAGTAAAAGATAACCATGTACTCAGAAAATATTGTACCATGCACAAGAATGAGCAGAGCAAAAGTACCAGACTCACAAAGACTGAAAATATTGGGATTATCAGACAGAGACTATGACATAATTGTTTCTTAAGTTCAAAGAAATAAAATGTAGTTGAAAATAACTGCAGAGAAAAAGAAATTATATTAAAAAAAATCACACACATTTACCAAAGAACCAAACAGTACTTCCAGAAAAGAAACATTAAAAAGTCAATGGATTGCCCTGGCCTGGTGGCTCAGTTGGTTGGAGCATCATCCTGTACACCAAAAAGTTGTGGGTTCGATTCCCAGTCAGGGCACATACCTAGGTTGCCCAGTGAGTGTGCGAACATGAAGCAACCAATGATCTCTCACATTGGTGTCTGTCTTTCTCTCTCTCAAACCAATTTGAAAAGAAATAAAACATATCCTTGGGTTAGGATAAAAAAACCTCATGAAAAATCAATAGATGGATGTTAACTAAACTTACTGTGGTAATCATTTCAAAATATATGTAAATCAAATCATTATGCTGTACACTTTAAACTTATACAGTGCTGTATGTCAACTATATCTCAATATAATTGGAAAAAAACCCTCAATGAAATGAACACATTTATTAGCAAATTAAATATAGGTGAAGTGAGAATTGTTAAAATAGAAAACATATCAGAAGAAAAAATCCAGAATAAAGGCTGGAAAGACATAAAGATGGACAACACAGAAGAAAAAGTAAGACAATAGGTGAGAGTTAAATGACAGATGACAGAGAACTGAATCTGAGTTTAAAAAGAGGAGAAAATGTGGCAGGGTGGTATTTGAAGAGATATAGCTGAGATTTCTCCAGAAATTATGATAGACACTAATCTAGATTCCAGATGCCTAACAAATATCAAACAGAATAAAAAGAAATCTATACACAACACATCATAGTGAAAAAAAGAATATAAAGTGAGAGTCCTCATTTCTTCCTTCAAGTGTATTCTCCAGAAATTAACAGTTTAGTGAGCACAAAAGGAATCACTTAAGATAAATCTATTCATACTGTACCTCCATCACTGTTGCCCTCCTCTGTAATAATGTCCAGTAGTCTCTCAAAAGCATTTTCGAAAGCAACAATTTTCTGGATTGCGCCATTACTTCTTGTTAGTGCTTGTAGTAGTAAGACACCCTTATGGAGAAGAACAATAATGTTTAGTGGAGTACAAGTTTTATAAGACATTTTAAAATTACTCTCAAAAACCATAGAATTTTAGAAGTGATAGGAATTTCACAAGTCCAATCCCTTTAATTCATAGATAAGGAAAACAAGGAGAGAGCCTAGACTTAAATCCATGTCTACCAATTCCTAATTCAGTTCTCTTTTCACTGTAAACATAAACATACAATAATTCTTGCATATTCATCAATCACTATACAACTTTCATTGTGGTGTTAAGAGTTTAGCATTATATCTGTCTCAGGAATGCCTCTGCACATGCTTCACAATAGCAATTACATTAAATTGTGAATTCAAGAATATAAATCAATGAATATCATCACATTGTAGCACAGAAAATTCAGATATTCTTATGATTCCCCCAAATTTCCAAAACTCAATTCTGGCATATCCAGATTGAGACAATTCACAGTTTTGCTTCTGATTTTTAGCTTTTCTCAGCTCCTATTATGTTGGATTTTATTTACATACTAGAGGCCTGATGCACGAAATTCGTGCAAGGAGCTCGGCCCTCGCAGCCCCGGCTTTATCCAAAGGTCGTCCAGAGGGTCGTTCTGCTGTCTGGTCTAATTAGCATATCAGCTCTTTATTATATACTATAGGATTCTGCAACCTCTTAACATTCAAGAAAAACTCACTGTTACCCATTTCTGCTTCTTTCACTATAAAACAAAGGAATAGCAAATAGGTGGTTCCAAAGTACCAAAGAGGCAAATTAGCACTTTGCTATCAGTACTGGGCAGATAAGTATTCGCATAAGACAAAAAAATGCCCATGGCCTTATTGAGCTTGTTCTTTGAATTTTCCTGTCAAGTCTCAACATTAAGATGAGAAAGGCAAAAATGATTATTTTTAGATGTTAAATTTTCCTACTTAATGCTGCCAACTTGAGTTTAACTGCTAACAAAGGGAGGAAGAAATACAGTAGAAAGCATACTAAGGCTCTGAGTTTGATAAAGTGGGTTTAAAAAATGGTTGTCCTGGTTACTAGTTGTGCAACTTTAAGCAAATTACATAAATTCTGAGTATTAGTACATTTATGTGTAAAACAAGGATAATATCTTTGTTACTTTTTTTATATGCGACTTTTAATTTCCCAGTACATGTGTTTCTTTTCCCTGTTAAGAAATATATTGCTCTAATCAAACACATCCACTAAAATGCTATTAAGAATGAAAGTATCTGATCTGGTCATTTGAAAGTACGAGGGCACCAATTCCTTACTTTAAAAACTGACAACTAAAAGGTTGATTTTATTTATCTGGTCTTTCATGTATAAAATGTATTTCAGAATAAACAAAGTAGACTAGTTGATGAAGTAAAATTCTTTGTGTAAGATCACAGCTTCATAAATGTAAAATAATAAAATTATAAAAATCATCATGTTGTAATTCTCAACAAAATAAGCTATTTAAGCAATAATCATTAATGGATAATCAGGTGTAATGGATGAATTTAAGGTAAGGTTGACAGCTTTATAATAGAGTGATCTGGCTGTAACCACCTGAATCAAACCCATTGATCACTAAAAGTGAGACAGCCAAATGTTACACATTTCCCAATGTATTGTAAAATTAAGAACACTGATCAGCTAGGAAATATCCTAGCAAAAAGGGGAACTGGAACCTAATCAACAAATATTTAATTTGCAAAGCAAGAAAAAATAAAGGTGCATATTCTTAGGCTTGTTTTTCAAATTTAACTTACATCATTACGTATAACTTCCCTGGAATCTGCTAATAAGTCCATCAGTCTTGAAACACCTAGAACACACAACCATGTGAAAAATACTGGCAGATCAAAAACACAAATAGTGATTCAAGTTATAAACAATTTATTAACACATCATTTCAGTCCTCCCCTTTAGGAATGATCCTGACTTTTAAATCAAAATGATTTAAAGAAGATAAGTCACTTACCCATGGGACTAACTAAAATAATTTGCTGCACCTGAGGCCCTAGGTGCTTCAAAAGAGAAGTAAGAAGCTTCACACCGGGCCATCGGACATGGAAGTCAAAGTCCTGGAAGGTAAGAATGTAAAATGTTTACATTTAAAACACACACACATGTGTTTTTTTCAACTTAATAGTGGTGCTAAAAATCACAAACAAAATTTTTTCAAACTTTAATTTAAGAAATAAAAAAACAAAAATAGAATTGATAGAAATTGCTCAAACTTATTCACTGTTACTGACTAGATAAAACAGTGTTTTGTAAAACTGGAAATAAGCTGAGCATTTTAACAGATTATATAGTTCTTAAAATATGCATGTGAATCTCTTGCAATGATACAGCAAATCTCACTATTTCAAATATGTGTGTTTGTATATATATATATATATATATACAAACACACACATATATATATAATGCTTTACCCAAAAGGATAAAAAAGCTTAAGATGACAAAAATGACAAGGTTCTTTATTTACCTCCAACAAAGATAACAGGAGAGTGACATTTTCTTGCTGCTTAATAAAAATTTCTGTAAACTGACTTCCCAAATCCTCACTCTGTCTTGTGGAATTTTCTTCTGTAATATTAAAAGATAAAGCACTTCAATATGATGCAGTGTTATGTTATTCTTTTTTTTTTTAAGGAGCTAAGCAGAAATGATAATTTCCTTGGTACAATTATGCTGAAAAACATATCCTTAAATTAATTTTCAATGTCATTTAAATAAATATTTTTTTTTCTTATTAGTAAATTTATTGGGGTAATATTGGTTAATAAAATTATATAAACTTCAGGTGTACAACTTTATAATACATCTGTGTACTCTGTTGTGTGCTTACCACCCGAAGTCAGTCTCCTTCCATCACCATGTATTTTACCCCCTTTACCCTCTTTGTCCTCCCTCTGCTTCCCTTCTGGTAACCACCATTCAGTTGTCTGTATCTATGAGTATGTTTTTTAATTTGTTTTGTTTGTTTATTGCTTTTTGCTTTCTATACCATTTCTGAGTGAAATCGTATGGTTCTTGTCCTTTCCCATCTGACTTATTATACTTAGCATAATTCTCTTTTAAAAAAATATATATATATCTTTATTGATTTCAGAGAGGAAGGGAGAGGGAAAGAGAGATAGAAGCATCAATGATGAGAGAGAATCATTGATTGGCTGCCGCCTGCACGTCCCCTACTGGGGATCAAGCCCACAACCTAGGCATGTGCCCTTGACCAGAATCGAACCTGGGACCCTTCAGTCCGCAGGCTGACGCTCTATCCACTGAGCCAAACCAGCTAGGGCCATAATACTCTTAAGATCCATCCACATTGTTGCAAATGGCACTATTTCAAATTTTTATGCTTTAAATATGATAAACAAAAGATATTTCTTGAGGACATTTTTAGGTTAAACCTCTAATTAGGGTACAAGGAAACTTATTGGGATGATGGAAACATTCTATCTCTAATGTGATTATGGTTACACTACTGTTGTAAACATTTGCCCAAACACACAGGACTATAAAACCCCCAAAAGTAAATTATACTGTATGTAAATTATGTCTCAAAACCTCCTGCCTTGAAAACATTATTGAATATATAGTCCTTACTGACTCTGAGTGTTATTGTGTTAAATAATTTAATTATGGAATTAACCAGTTACTTGCAGATTCCTCCATATCTTTTTAAACAAAGTTAGCAAAGTTTCATATTTGTCCTTAAAACTTCAGTCTTTAGATTAAACTATTTGTTGTTTCAATGTACTTTGCCAAAAATATAAAGGATCACTAATAACTACTGAAGCACCAACTGCCAAAGCAAACTATCATTTAAAATTTGCCTATACTATTAACACAGTTTAGAGATGGCAAATACACTGTTCCCCATTCCCTAACCCACACCAGATGCAGCCAATTGATCACAGCATATGCTGAGCATCAGAATCCTTGTCCGCACTTTGCTCCAGGCAGTGACTATAAACCAATGAAGCTGGCAATCAAGGTCAAACCTATTTATTATCTCTCAAACAGTTCTTTTTCAAATGTGTGATTTTAATAATAAAATACTTCAGAAATAGAAAAAAAATCCAGTACATGATAAGAAAAACAAAGCAATCCAACAGTGAGAGTGATAATCATATCTAATTTTTGTAGAGGAAAGAAAAACAATAAGAAACCACAAGTAGAGAGAAAATGTTTTCCAATATTGACTATGTATCCAAATATGCTTGGTTTATTTTTCAAAAACTTTAAGAAATATCTCTCTTACTTCTTGCATCTGTAAAAGAATTCAGTTTCTGAATCTTAAAACTTTATTACTTAAAACAAAATATACTTTAGTTTTTAAAAGAATTACTGACAGCTATGCTAAGCATAGAATGTCAGGGAACAAGGGTTTGAAAAGGGAGACAGAATAGGAGGCAAAAATGAAGGTTAAAAGGGCTTAAAACTTAGTGGTCATAATTTCATGAAAATGGAACAGCATTTGCTGACATACTGCATAGAGGAGTATGAAAAGCAAAAAGAAAAAGAAAAAAAAAGAAAGGGTGATTCCAAGGTTTTGGTTTGAGGAGTTGGAAGGATGGAGCTGCCAGTTACTGCGATGGTAACCCAGTGGGAGAAGCAATTTAAGAGTATAGAAAGAATATGAAGTTTAATTCTGGCAAGTTTGAGACACCTTATAAAAATCTGAGAGAAGATATCAAGTGAGCAGTTGGATGAATACAAGCATAAATGTGGAGAAGTTTGGGTTCTATATATACATTAAAATGGTAAATATAAATATTTAAAGTTACAAGACTGGATGATGGGCATCTATGTAAAACTTACAGCTAACAACACTCTTGATGGTGAAAGACTGAATGTTTTCCACTTAAGATCAGGAAAGAGCAAGAATATCCACTTTCACCACTTCCAGTCAACAATGTATTGGAATCTTAATGCCATAGGCAAGAAAAAGAAATAAAAGGCATGCAGATTGAAAAAGGAAGAAGTAAAACTCTATTTATAGATGACATGTTTGCCTATGTATAAAATCTTATGGAACCTATAAAAAAGCTATTCAAACTAGTACTAGTAAATGAGTTTAGCAAAGTTGTGAGGAATGAAAGGTCAATATACAAAATTAATTGCATTTCTATATACTGGCAATGAATAATTAGAGACTGAAATTTAAAAAACAATACCACTTGAAACAGCACCAAAAATATTAAAAGACTTAGGGATATATTTCATAGAAGATGTATAAGACCTATACTTTGAAAACTCTGAAATGCTGCTGAGAAATATTAAAGACCTAAATAAACACATATACTGTGTTTTTGTATTAGAAGATGCAATTTTGTTAAGATGTTGGTTTTCCCTAATTCAACCTACAGATTCACCAGAATCCCAAAGTCAGTTTTTAAAATAGAAATTGATCAATTGATTCTAAAATTGATGTGGGACTACAAAGAACCTAAAAGGGCCAAAGTGATTTTGAAAACACACACAGAGGACTGAAAAAGTTGGAGGACTTAAGTACATGATTTCAAGATTTATTATAAAGCTACAATAATCAAGAGAGTGTCACATAGACAAAAGGACAGAAATTCAGACAAATAGAACAGAAATTCCAATAGAACAGAAAGTCCAGAAATAGATCCATTAGCTCAAAAGTGTAAAAGTAGAAATGGACTACAGATCTAACCATAAGAATTAAAACTGTAAAAAAAAATCACAGAAGAAAATCTTAGTGATTTTAGGTTTGGCAAAGATTTCATAAATAGGAAACAAAAAGTTAAGTTAGAAAAGAAAAAAAATTGATAAGATGGACTTAATCAAAAGTTAAAACCTGCTCTCCAAAATATAATATTAGGAAAATGAAAAGGCAAGTCACAGACAGGGAGAATATTTGTGAAAGACATATCACAATGGACTTGTATCTAGAATATATAAAGAATTCTTACAACTGAAAAATAAGAATATAATCTAGTAAAAAAAGCAAAAGATTTGAATAAACACTTTGCCAAAAAGAAAAATATATACAGTGGGGCCTTGACTTACGAGTGTCCCGACTAACGAGTTTTTCGAGATATGAGCCGTTTAAAATTCAGGTTACGAGCCAGCTTCAGATACCCCACCGCTAGTTGGCGCAGCGAACTCACAGTGAACGCCACAACATCAGCCCAGCATCACGTGTCTCACTCGTTCACTTTTTGATTTGACATACGAGTAATTTGAGTTACGAGCTCCGTCACTGAACGAAATAAACTCGTAAGTCAAGGCCCCACTGTAGATGGCAAATAAGCACACAAAAAGTTGCTTAACAGCATTATTCTTTATGAAAATACAAATTAAAACAACCATGAAATACTATTATTATCTACTAGAACAGCTAAAATTTAAAAAGACTGACCATTACCAAGTATTGGAGAGAATGTGGAAGAACTGGAACTCATAGATTACCAGTGAGAATGTAAAAGGGTACAACTATGTTGAAAAATGGTTTGACCTTTTCTTATACAGTTAAACATACACTTACTATTATCTCTTAGGTATTCTATTGCTAGGTATTTATTCAAAAGAAATGAAAATATATGTCCATATAAAGACTTGTACATGATATTTATAGAAGCTTTATTTGGAACTGCCAAAAACTGAAAACAATCCAAATGCCCACCAAAAGGGGAATGGATTAACAAATCACTATATTTGCACTTACTATTATTTTTTAAAAATATATTTTATTGATTTTTTTACAGAGAGGAAGGGAGAGGGACAGAGTTAGAAACATCGATGAAAGAGAAACATCAATCAGCTGCCCCCTGCACACCCCCCACTGGGGATGTAACCGCAACCAAGGCACACGCCCCTGACCGGAATCGAACCTGGGACCCCTCAGCCCGCAGGCCGACGCTCTATCCACTGAGCCAAACTAGTCAGGGCACGCACTTACTATTATTTATGTAAATTTTGTGATGCTTCAGAGGGTAATATAGTATGTTTTGTTTATTTAACATATTTAACTATGGACCCATTTTAATACAAAGTATTCTGAGATATCTACCCTTTAAGGAATGTAGGTTTAACCAAGGAAAAAGTTTAATTCATGTTTGCAATGAATACAAGCTAATGACTTAGCAAGAAGTGGAGTTAACATATTTGATTTATTTTGTAGCTTTAATGTATAAAATACTGTAGCTTAACAATATACAATTAAGAGCTGTTTGGAAATGAATTAGGAAAATATGATCGTGTTCCAAGGATCTATGGTTCCTTCTGGCTTAATATTGTCAATTTGAAAAAGCTGTTAGTGAAATGAACTTTACTTCCTTTAAGTATAAGACAGCACTTCTGGCCCAGCTGGTGTAGCTCAGTGGTTAAGCATCAATCTATGAACCAGGAGGTCATGGTTCAATTCCTGGTCAGGGCACATGCCCAGGTTGTGGGCTCAATTCTCAGTAGGGGGCAGTCTGAAGGCAGACGATCAATGATTTTCATCACTGATGTTTCTATCTCTCTCTCCCTCTCCCTTCCTCTCTGAAATCAATTATATATATATCTATATATCTATATATATAAAGACATGTAGAGTTCCACAAAAACTAGCTAAGCAATTAAAGTAACATACAAACTACTTTGGTGTAGCAGTAACTTAAGCTAAAATGACTATGTTAATTATACCTAAAAGTTGTAAATCAAAATTAGACCTATGAAAAAGTGTATCTGTTTTACATGTAACCTCTGATATGAGACAAGCATCCTCTCTCATTAAATATACTTAGCTCTAGTTTTAAAACTCCTAGAGCTAAGTCTATTTTTATATCTTGTATTTTATATGCTATACTTATTATAACCTGTAAAAGTAAGTACTCTTTATTATAAGATAAATGAAAAAATAAAATAAGAACTAAATGGCCCTTTGTTACTATAGTGAAAAAGAAACCAAAGACAGGTATATAGAATTAAAGACTGCTTTTTAAAAAGTCCTTATATACCCTTGAAAACATTTTAGGCCTATTTATATAATTGGTTTTTAACTAAATACATTTATTCTTCAAATGTATTTACAGTTATCTTTTTTCCAGAGGTATAAATAATACTCAAAAACATTTGTGGACCTTCTCTTTGAAATTCCATTCCATATCAGCAGGACAAAACTATTTTATAAAAAAAGATATTTTAACAAAAGTAGTCCTAAGTCAGAGTGAGGGACTATGAAGTATATCTTCTTTTACACCATAGTGAATTAGTTAAACAAGCACACCTATATTTTTTTAACGTTTGTATGCATCCTCTACAAACTAGTTATGAAAATTATAAGGTTTAATAAAGAATCTAGTTAGTAAAATGGCCACAATTTATTAAAACAGAAATCTTAGGGGGGGGGGGGAGAATGTATCCAAAAATATAGTGATCCACTGTTATCCTACTTACTAGATGACACCTTGTAAGTTAAATGGTCTCTGGGCTTCCATTTTTAGAAAACAGAAAAATAGCACCTACCTCAAGGCTGCTATGAGAATCAAATAAGATAATGGACATAAAAGCACTGTAAGTGTTAATGTTCTAAACAAGTATGCTGAAACAATAATAGAAACAACGACTACTGATCTGTGCTACCCAACACGGATGAGCTATTGTCACAAGAGTTAAGGCATAATGCTCCTGTATTTTCTGCTTTCAAACAAGGGATTCAGATGACACAAAAGTAAAGCTATATATCTTAATAAGTTAGTTTTTTGTTATCGTTTTGTTCGGTATGGGCAACTTTCTTTTGTACCATTTTAAATCTCCTTTAGATAAGGATATTCCCTTCCTTATTTTAAAATGTTTAGGGTCTAGGAAAAAATGGTAAAACAATATAAAATAAAACTTAGTACCTTTAATTATGAATTAAAGAAATATCAATGTTAAAAGTAAATGGAACTTGAAACAGATCACCAGAAATAAAGACAGACAATATTGGTGAGTTCTATAAATTAATATAAAAAATGTCAGTAACCAGATATTATTATACATGCATTACTTTAAAGGGACAATATCAACATTTAAGTATTTTCTGAACTGAAATACTTTCCAGTTCTTATTGAATAAGGATAAAATTTATGTGTATACATTTGTACGTATACATATTCAAATATTATTTTTTTATTTTTAAATAAATTGCCTGAAATTTTTCCAGGAAGTACACAAAAAGTAATTCAAATAGATTGTACTACCAGAGAAATAGCTTTAATTTTGTTAAAAAATGCACTAGATTTTTTTCTGTGTTCTAGCCAATAGATAGATTTAGCAGTCATAAAAATAAAAAACAGCAATATAAGTTGATCATATATTGCTCTTTAATTAAGGAATTCTTATATAGTGAAACAAATCTCAATTTACCAGCCAGAATTAAACATCACTTGACAGTGTCCTTTTATATTACCAGAAATTATGCCTAAAAGCATCATGCATATGTAAATACAATCTTTTACCTTCAAGATCATCTGAAAAGGTAGACAAAAATAAATACATAAATAAATATACATACATAAAAAGTGGGTGATAAAATAGTTTCTTATGTAGTAGAATTCACAATACAATAAATACGAGTTTAAAAATGTCAAGTAAGCAATATAATTTCTAAACAGAAGAGACTCATATTCATTTTACTCAAATAGCAAAAGAGATATAGCATATGCTATATATTCAGGATGATGAGACAGACTTTTCAATAAATGAAGGGGTTATAAAATATCTCCAAGATAAAGAACTCTAAAGTAAAGTTCATTATGTCAACTTCATGTATTGATTTTTTTATTTTAAGAGAGAGGAAGGTAGGGATGGAGGGAAGTGGGAGGAAAGGGAGGGAGGGAGGGAGGGAAGGAGGGAGACAATCCATCATTCCACCCATCCATGCATTCACTGGTGATTCTTTCATGTGCCCTAACTGGAGATCAATCCCCACAACTTTGGTATATGGGGATAAAGGTCTAACCAACTGAGCAACCTGGCCAGGGCCGGTAAGAATGACCTTTTGATGAAAGATTAAGTTCCTATTTTAATCTTTCTTAGAAAAAGTGATTCTAGTACAGAATAGTTTATCTTTTTTTAGCCAAAGGATAATTTTTTGATGTTGAATTAAAAATAAAGAGCCCAAATATATGAAGTGAAACAATAAAATTAGGACTCTGAACATGATTATATTAAAAATTTATAATAAAGGAAAACCACCTAACTAAAATTTATTGCTGCTATATATTTTGTAAAACAGGAAAATCATCCATTATAAACTACAAAAGAGAGTTATAATTTGGAACAGGAAAAAAAGAGTCTTTTAACATATTATAACAAGTGTGTTGTACTTAATTTTCTTAGAGAAATAACTAGGCAAAATAGGTATCTTCTTCAAAATATGTTCTTGTGTATACTGTATTTCAATACTGTCATGTGATTGACAGCTTCTTTTACCATAGGGACCCAAATTATATTTACTGAAGATTTTTCACCCCTGAAAAATTAATAAAGTTAGTTATAAGCTAGATATTACAGAGAAATAAAAATGTAAGAAAAAGGATATTTAAGTCTAAGAAATTTTGCCTATTCAATAAACCCAGTTTAAAATGTCCCCATTACTGATATTCTGTGATGTTAGTATCTACATATATTTCTGCTCTACTTTTATTTTAAAAAAACATTGTAAACCCAATATCATCTATATTTCTTTATGAATTGTTTACTCAAGATTTTTTTAAAATCCTATTATTTCAATGTAAATTAGACTTACAAAATGCATGCATGCATGTCTACCTTTCTGACTGTCTAGAATAATGAAAAACCCATTATGTCCTACTGCAACAGCCAATCTGATAACAATGCACTCTTCAACAGCACTGTGAAATGTTAATCAATGCATGTTTTTATAATATGCAAACAGAATGTATTCAGACTTCTAGTAAAGTGTTTCACATACTGACAATAAAATAAATTAATGACAGACTACCTTAAGTAAGCAAGTAATTTGAAACAAAAAAGGAAAGGATGTATGAAAAAAATGTGTAGATTTCAAACTTATTCATATCATGTCACACTAAACAGATTCAATGTAAAAAAGACTTTCTTTTTCTTCTTCTTCTTTTTTTAAATCCTTACCCGAGGATATTTTTTCCATTGATTTTTAAAGAGAGTAAGAAGAGAGAGGTAAAGACAGAGAGAAACATCAATGTGAAAGAAACACATTGATTGATTGCCTCCTGCACGAGCCCTGACTTGGCCCAGGCCAGGGAGGAGCCTGCAACCAAGGCATGTGCTCTTGATTGGAATCGAATCTGGGACCCTTCAGTCCGCAGGCTGGTGCTCTTAAAAAAGACTTTCTTAATTTAACAAGTTGTTGCTCTTTATAAATTATCATGAGTCCTATGTTAAAAGTTTAAGTATTTATTAGGAAAAAACCTCATACTGCTCACCAAATAACATAAATAAAATAGCTTGATTTTTAGCCAATAGCCAAAAATGATTATTTAATCCAGAGATTACTAATATTCATATTGCTTGACTAAAACCAAATACAAACAGAGGGATAAATATTTTTTAAAAGAAAAGAATCATATTTCATCTCCAAATTACATATAAGGCAATCATTTTAAAGATACTTTTCTGGAACTAAGCATATGTCTTTCCTTTATTCATAAAAAAGAAAAAGAAAAGAAAAACACACATAAAATTGGTACAATCCAGTTAACTTTATGTACAAAATACATAGTAAAAGAAACTTACCTACTTCATCTTCTTCATCATTAGATATTATATTAAATAGTGTATCCAAAGCATAACCTATTATTTCAGAATCCGAACTGGAAAAAAGAAATTATTACATTTATACACTGCTAGTTAGAGTATGAACTGTTATGACCATTTTTAGACAGTTATTTAACAAGATTATATAAAACTAGAGGCCTGGTGCATGAATTCGTGCCCTGGTGGGGTCCAGCTTGGCCGGCCCGATGGGGGCCATAAGGCAGGTCATCAGGGGCAAGGGGCTGCGGATGGTTTGCCGGTTGGCCCTGCCCCCAATCCGGGTCTGGGTACCTGCTCGGGGTGGAGCTGGCCGGGGTGAGGGGCTGCGGGTGGTTTTCAGGCCAGCCCCTCCCCCAATCAGAGTGGGGGAACCGCTCAGGGGTGGGGCCAGCTGGAGTGAGGGGCCTTGGGCATTCTGGTTGTTCCACTGTTCAGTCAATTTGCATATTACCCTTTTATTATATATGATGATGATATTAAAAGCAGCAAGAGGAAAGCAATTTGTTACCTACAAAGGAGCTCCCATAAGGCTGTCAGCTGATTTCTCATCAGAAACTTTACAGATCAGAAGTGAATGGCATGAAGTATTCAAGGTAATGAAAAACAAGAATCTGAAGCCAAGACTATTCTATCCAGCAAGGCTATCTCATTCAAAATAGATGGTAAAATAAAGAGCTGCCTATACACAAAAAGACTAAAGGAGTTTACCAACACTAAATCAACACGGCAAGAAATGTTAAAGGTACTACTGTAATAATAATAAGAAATAGAAAAACAGAGGCATAAAGAATTAAAATGGAAATAAATAAGTACTTATCAATAATAACCTTAAATGTAAATGGTTTAAATGCTCCAATCAAAAGACTTAGGGTAGCTAGTGGGTAATGAAACATGACCCATATATATGCTGACTATAAGAGATCCACCTCAGAACTAAAGACTCACACAGGATGAGAGTGAATGGATGGGAAAACAATTTTCATGTAAATGTTAACGGGAAAAAAAAGGTGGGGTAGCAATGCTAATACCTAAAAAAATAGACTTCAAAATGAAGGCCATAACAAGAGACAATAAAGGGCACTAATAATAATAAAAGGATCAATACGACAAGAGTATATAACCATGAGAAACATATATGCAATCCAATATAGGAGCACCTAAATATATAAAAAAAACTTCTTTAAGGACTTTAAGGGAGAGATCGACAGCAATATAGTCACAGTATAGGACTTTAACACCCCAGATCTTCTAGACAAAAATCAACAGTGACTGTAAATGACACAATGGATCAGATGGATTTAACTGACATATACAGAACATTTCACCCCAAAGTTGCAAAATACACATTCTTCTCAAGTGTACATGGGTCATTCTCAAAGACAGACCACATGTTAGGACACAAAACAAATCTCTACAAGTTCAAGAAGATTGAAATAAAATCAAGCATGTTCTCAGATCACAACGGCATGAAATCAGAAATCAACTACACTAAAAACACTCAAAACATTCAAACACATGGAGGCTAGTACTGGTATGTTATTAAACAATGAATGGATTACCAATGAGATCAAGAAAGAAATCAGGAACTTCCTTGAAACAAATAAAAATGAACACATAACAATCCAAAAATCTATGGGACATAGAGAAAGCAGTCCCGAGAAGGAAGTCCACAGTACTATAGGCCTACGTCAAAAAACAATAATACTTTTAAATAAAGTATCTAACCCTACAACTTAAAGAATTAGAATGAGAACAAGAAAAGCCCAGAGTAAGTAGAAGGAAGGAAACAATAAAGATCAGAGAGAAAATAAATGACACAAGATAAAAAAACAAAAAACAAAAACAAAAGATCAATGAAATCAAGAGCAGATTCTTTGAAAAGATAAACAAGATTGATGAACCTTTAGCCAGACTCATCAGAAACAAAGAGAGAGGACCCAAATAAATAAAATCAGAAACAAAAGAGGTAAAGTAACCACTGAAACCACAGAAATACAAAGGATTGTAAGAAAATACTATGAACAACTATATGCCAACAAGCTGGACAACGTGGATGAAATGGACACATTTCTAGAAAAATACAATCTTCCAAAATTGAATCAGGAAGAATCAGAAAACCTGAATAGGCTGGTAACAACTGAAGCAACTGAAGCGGCAATCAAAAAACTCCCAGCAAAACAAAGCCCTGGTCCAGATAGCTTCACAGGGGAGTTTTACCAAACATTCAAAAAAGAACAAACAAACTATTCCAAAATATTCCAAGAGGAAGGTACACTTCCAAGGTCTTTTTATGAGGTCAATATTATACTAATTCCAAAACCAGATAAAAAGACTACAAAGAAAGAGAATTACAGGCCAATATCCCTGATGAACATAGATGCTAAAATCCTCAAAAAATATT
>NW_005353490.1:721496-725070 GCF_000412655.1 Myotis brandtii | reverse complement strand
GGCGGGGGGGGGGGGGGGGGGGGGGGGGGGGGGGGGGGGGGGGGGGGGGGGGGGGGGGGGGGGCGGGGGGGGGGGGGGGGGGCAGTTGGAGGCAAGCAGGCTGGCAGAGGGGGCAGTTGGGGGCGATCCTGCTGGCGGGGGGAAAGTTAGGGGTGATCAGACTGGAAGCGGGGGGCAGTTGGGGGCGATCAGGCCAGCAGGCAGAGCGGTTAGGGGCGATCAGGCAGACAGGCAGGTGAGCAGTTAGTAGCCAGTGGTCCTGGATTGTGAGAGGGATGTCCCAGATTGGAGAGGGTGCAGGCTGGGCTCAGAGACCCCCCCCCCCCCCCCCGCACGAATTTCGTGCTCTGAGCCACTAGTTTATGATAAAAACTGTCAGCAAAGTGGAAATAAAGAGATCATATCTTAACATAATAAAGGTCATATATGACAAATCTACAATAAACACCATACTCAATGGGCAAAAACTAAAACCATTTCACCTAAGAATAGGAACAAGACAGGGATCCGCTTTTACCACTCTTACTCAACATAAAGTTGGAAGTTCTAGCCATAGCAATCAGACAAGAAGAAGAAATAAAAGTCATCCAAATTGAAGAGGAGGAATTAAAACTTATTATTTGCAGATGACATGACATTGTACATAGAAAACCTAAAGACTCCACCAAAAAACTAGATTTAATAAATGAATTCAGCAATGTAGCAGGATACAAAATTAACAACCAGAAATCAATGGCATTTTTATATACTAATAATGAACTCTCAGAAAGAGAAACTAAAAAAATAATCCCATTTACTGTTGCAACAAAAAATTTGAGAAACTTGGGAATAAACTTAACTAAGGAGGTAAAAGACCTATATTAAAAAAATTACAGGATGCTGAAAAAAAGAGAGGAAGATATAAACAAGTGGAAGAATATCATATTAATGGATTGGAAGTATTAACATAATTAAAATGTCCACACTACCCAAAGCAACCTATAGATTCAATGCAATCTCTATTAAAATACCAACAACATATCTCACAGATCTAGAATGAATACTCCAAAAATTTATATGGAACCAAAAAAGACCCCAAATAGCTGTAGCAAGCTTGAGAAAGAAGAACAAAGTTGGAGGGATTATGAAACCAGATACCAAGTTATACTACAAAGCCACTGTAATCAAAACAGCCTGGCACTGGCACAAGAACAGGCATATAAATCAATGGAACAGAACAGAGAATCCAAAAAGTGACCCAAGCCATTATGCTCAATTAATATTTGACAACGGAGGCAAGGGCCCTACCCAAAGCAACCTATAGATTCAATGCAATCTCTATTAAAATACCAACAACATATCTCACAGATCTAGAATGAATACTCCAAAAATTTATATGGAACCAAAAAAGACCCCAAATAGCTGTAGCAAGCTTGAGAAAGAAGAACAAAGTTGGAGGGATTATGAAACCAGATACCAAGTTATACTACAAAGCCACTGTAATCAAAACAGCCTGGCACTGGCACAAGAACAGGCATATAAATCAATGGAACAGAACAGAGAATCCAAAAAGTGACCCAAGCCATTATGCTCAATTAATATTTGACAACGGAGGCAAGGGCCCACAATGGAGTCAAGAGAGTCTCTTCAATAAATAGTGTTGGGAAAATTGAACAGATACATGCAAAAAAAAAAAAAAAGAAACTAGACCACCAACTTACCCCATACACAAGAATGAACTCAAAATGGATAAAAGACTTAAGTGTAAATCGTGAAACCATAAAAATCCTAGAGGAAACGATAGGCAGCAAAATCTCAAACATCTCTTGGAGCAATATGTTTGCTGATACATCTCCTAGAGCAGTGGTTCTCAACCTTCCTAATGCCGCGACCCTTTAATACAGTTCCTCATGTTGTGGTGACCCCCAATTTCATTGTTACAAATTGAACATAATTAAAGCATAGTGATTAATCACAAAAACAATATGTAATTATATATGTGTTTTCTGTTGGTCTTAGGCAACCCCTGTGAAAGGATCGTTCGACCCCCAAAGGGGTCGCGACCCACAGGTTGAGAACCGCTGTCCTAGAGCAAGGGAAACAAAGGAGAAAATAAACAAATAGGATGACATCAAACTGAAAAGCTTTTGCACAGCAAAAGAAACCATCAACAAAATGAAAAGGGAGCCCACTATATGGTAGAACATATGTGCCAATGATACATCTGATAAGGGGTTAATTTCCAAAATATATAAGGAACTCATACAACTTAAGAAAAGGAAGATAATCCAATTTTAAAATGGGCAAAGGACCTAAATAGACACTTCTTCACAGTGGACATAACGATGTCCAATAGACATGAAAAAATGCTCAGTCATTAATCATCAGAGAGATGCAAGTTAAAACATAATGAAGTATTACCTCACACCTATCAGAAAGCTACCATCTACAAATCAACAAGTGCTGGCAAGGATGTGGAGAAAAGGAAACTCTGGTATACTACTGGTGGGAATGCAGACTGGTGGATCCACTACGGAAAACAGTATAGAGTTTCATCAAAAAAATTAAAAATGGAACTGCCATTTGACCCAGTGATTCCACTTCTAGGAACATCCTAAGAAACCCAAAACATTAATCAGAAAGAATATATATACCCCTATGTTCATAGCAGTACAATTTATAATATTATGCTAAGATCTGTAAACAACCCAAGTACTCATCAGGTGAGTGGATAAAAAAGCTGTGGTACATTTACACCATGGATTACCATGCAGAAGTAAAAATGAAGGATTTCTTACCCTTTGAGACAACATGGAGGGACCTGGAGAGTATTATGCTAAGCAAAATAAGCCAGTCAGAAAAGACAAATATTCGCATGATCTCACTCATATGTGGAATCTAATGAACAATATAAACTGATGAATAAAATAGATCCAGAAACATAGAAGCATGGAACAGACTGTTGATCTCAGAGGGAAGGTAAGGGTGGGGGAGTGGGTGGGGAGAGATTAACCAAAGAACTTATATGCATACTAGAGGCCTGGTGCACAAAAATTTGTGCACTCGGGGGTGAGGGGGTCCCTCAGCCTGGCCTGTGCCCTCTTGCAGTCTGGGACCCCTCGGGGGATGACCACCTGCTGGCTTAGGCCTGCTCCCTGGGGGACTTGGCCTAAGCTGGCAATCAGACATCCCTCTGGAAGCCTGGCGGCCCTTGGGGGATGTCCACTTGCTAGCGGGGAGCAGATCTAAGCTGCAGTTGGACATCCTTAGCGCTGCTGAGGAGGCAGGAGAGGCTCCCACCACCACTGCTGTACTGGCAGCCATCAGCCTGGCTTGTGGCTGAGCAGAGCTCCCCCATGTGGGAGCGCACTGACCACCAGAGGGCAGCTCCTGCATTGAGCGTCTGCCCCCTGGTGGTCAGTGTGTGTCACAGTGACCAGTCATTCCCAGTCTTTCTGCTGTTAGGGTCAGTTTGCATATTACCCTTTTACTATATAGGATAGAGGCCTGGTGCACGGGTGGGGGCCAGCTGGTTTGCCCTGAAGGGTGTCCCGGATCAGGGTGGGGGTCCCGCTTGGGTGCCTGGCCAGCCTGG
>NW_005353490.1:706587-720731 GCF_000412655.1 Myotis brandtii | reverse complement strand
GCAGTCGAGGGGGGGGGGGGGGGGGGAAGAAGGGAGGAGAGCGGGGTGATAAGAGGGGCCAATAGGTAAAGAAAAAGGGGACACCTGTATTACTTTCAACAATAAAGATAAATTTTAAAAAATTATAATAAAAAAACACAAAAGAATTGTAATAGTTTTAATAGGTTTATCCTTCATTTCTTCAACAGAGATTGTAAAACAAATTAATTAAAATTTCAAGAAGACTTAAAGAGGCTTACCGATCTGTTTGTAAAACATGGATAAGATGTTCCATTGCTTGAATACCCACTTCCAAGCGATATTTCTGCACAAAATAAAAATGTTAAAGAAACTAATATCCACTTTAATAAACTTGATAACTAACAAAGCGTTACAGACCTTAGATAATGATTTGAGAGCACGCACGGCATTTCTTCGATCATCTAGTAAAGTAGATGAAGCTACTCGGTCACAAAGCTTTTGAATCTGTCGTAGAAAAAATGAAACAGCATTAACAGAAGAAAAAGTACAAAAAAAAACATGAAGTTTTCCCCAAATTTATAGCACCTAATTCTGAAAAAAATAAATAAAAATAAATCGACAAATGGTATGTAATGGAAATGGTCTTTCACAAATGTAAGTTACTATTTAGGTAATATTATATCATTAAATAACTAGGTAATAATTTAATCTCGTTACAGAGATCAAACAGAGACTTGGAAAATAAAAGTGGTGGAAGAGGCGTAAAATAAAATAAGTCACATAAACTGAGAAATTAAAAGAAATCATTAGTAGAACCGAAGTTTTCTAAACATGCCTATTATGACTGTTTGAACCAAGAAGGGAGCATAATCCATGAGGGTTATGGTAGAAGATGGGAAGTTACTTAAAAAAATTTTAAACAATAATTGTTTATATCATAATTTCACCATATATTTAAACAAGGAAAGTCAGAACTGTATATAAAATTTTTAAAGTTTTGAGTGTACCTGGTAATCTACAAAGATGAAACATTTTCTATCATAAAAACTTTTAATAAATTTACAAGAACTAAAATTCAAACTGAATTTTAAAATAAACTTGAGCATTATTTACAATAGGAAAAAACTGGAAATAACTGTCCAAAAAGAGAAAACTAAATGAATTGTGGTAAATACTTTGGTATATACTTTGTAGCTACTTAAAAGAATTAACTGTACTAATACGAAAATACTATTACTTAATAAATAGTGTGTGTGTGTGTGTGTGTGTGTGTGAAAGCAAGTTGTAAAACTATATGTAAATTGTGAGCCTATTAAAGCAAAAGTACCAAACTGTATGTAAACTTTCATTAAAAAAAGAATTTGGAAACTTAAAACTATATTTTCTAGAAGAAAGCACAGGAGAAAAATCTTTGTGAACTTTAATTAGGCAAGATTTCTCAGGTATATATTAAGAGCACAACCCATAAAAGAAAAACATAATAAATTGGACTTTATCACTGCTTCTCTTCAAAAAATACTGTTAAGGGAATGAAAAGATAAGCCACAAATTGGATAATATTTGGAAAACATCTGATAAAGGATAGTTTTAAAAACCACTATAATTCAGGTACTTTATAGAGCTAACAACCAGTTATTATTTTATTATAAATTACTCATTCTTTAATGACAGTTCTTACTAAGATTCTATAAATAATATTTTGGCATATCACTCAAACTTTTGCACCCTATGTATCCGAGTAAATAGTGTTTACTAGTAAATACATAGTGTTTTCCAAATTATATTCTGTAGACTTCTAGTGTCCCAGAGGATATTAATAGATTTCCTATGATCACAAAACTTGTGGGAAACAAGGTTACACAAAATTAAATAGGTTTCTGCACTGCAGGATTTCTAAGTCTTTACTATGCTGACTTGCATTTTTCATCCGACAGGAACAGTATTACCAAAGCTAGCTTTACTTTTTTATTTTATTCATTCTAACTGCTCAGATTGAGGAATTATTCCTACCTTAAACTGTATTCACTTTCATATTAATTATATTGATTTTCCAAAATGGAAAGACCATAACTTACTCTTTATTAAATAACTGATACCTTTCCTACTATAATTTTTTTTAACATTAAAAAAACTACATAGTTATCTTTTGAAAACATGAACCTCATTATCCAACTTAAAAAATTTCTTAGGCCAAAAATAGTTTTCCTAATAAAGCATGATTGTAATTTCCTCTACTTGGGTCTTCTACATCTTTAAATTTTTTCTAGGTAGTTTATATTATGACTGGGAAATCTATTGTAGGCATTTTCTGCTTTTTCTTAATCCTAGACTTCAAGCACAGACTGGCTCTAGATCTAGGAACTCCATCTGGGATTTCCATCCTCATTTGCAGTAGTTTGTCCTAGTGCAATGCAGGACTTTAACTCCAGCCTCAGTCCCATCTTTGGTGGATGTATAGAGACTTATGTCAAAATGTGAATTTCCATGTCTGGAAGCTCCTCAATCATTATTCGTTGAATGTGAAAGCTATTTGATGGTGGTGGAGATACTTAGCTTTAGGAATACTGGAGGGAGATAATCATAACCCTAAGACTTCATTTATTTTGTGTTCTAACATGCTAACATTTCAGCATTGCTGTTGTTGTTTTAAAGCAGGGGGTCCTCAAACTACGGCCCGCGGGCCACATGCAAATATTCTATTTGTTCCCGTTTTGTTTTTTTACTTCAAAATAAGATATGTGCAGTGTGCATAGGAATTTGTTCATAGTTTTTTTTTTAAACTATAGTCCGGCCCTCCAACGGTCTGAGGGACAGTGAACTGGCCCCCTGTTTAAAAAGTTTGAGGACCCCTGTTTTAAAGCTTTGAGATATACAGAAAGATAGTAATCTCATTTCTTATGACGATAAAATAGCAATGAAGTTATTTTTATCTAACAGATTCACAAAATTAAAATAATAGTAGCACATACCAAATTATTCCATTTTTATGAAATAAAAATCAAAACTAATCTATGCTATTAGAAGTCAGGACAGTGATTACTCATGGGGGTGGGCAGCGACTGAATGAAGCACAAAGGGGACTGCAGAGGTGCTAGCAATGTTCTTCTGTTCCTTGATCTGGGTGTTGGTTATCTGGCTATGTTAAGATTTACATATATCACATGTGTACTTTTCTATATACTTCTATAAAATGTTTAAAATACAACTATCCAGGATAAACAAAGATATAAATTAGTGAACTTGCTGCCCTACCCTATTTGGCTCAGTGGTTGGAGTGTCAGTCTGTGGACCAGGTTCGATACTGGTCAAGGGCACATACCTCGGTTGCAGCCTCAATACCTGGCCCTGGTTGGGCTTATGTGGGAGGCTAACAACCCATGTGTCTCTCTCACATTGATGTTACTCTCTCTCTGTCTTTCCTCCTCCCTTACACTATGTCTAAAAATCAATGGAAAAATATCCTCCAGTGAGGATTAACAACAACAACAAAGTGAACTTGCTTATATTCTCTCAGAAGGAAGGTAACCAAAAAAGTGGCAATTTGGCAAAAACTATTACAACTTAAAATGTTTATACCCTTTCAGCCAGGCATTCCTACTTCTAGGAATTTATCCTTTAAAAATATGCTCATAGCACCTGGCTGGGTGGCTCAGTTGGTTGGTGCATTGTCCGTAGAATAAAAAAAGGTTGCAGGTTTGATTCCTGGTCAGAGCACTATACCTAGGTTGCAGGATTGATCCCGGGTCGGGTCAGTATGGGAGGCAAACGATCTATGTCTCTCTCTCTCCCTCTCCCCGTTCCTTTCTCTAAATATATCCTTGGGTTAGGATTAAAAAAAAAAAAAAAAAAGCCTAGACCTACAAAATGTTATATATAAGAATGCTCTTTGTAGCAATATTTTTAATAGCTAAAAAGGAAATCTACCTTCCACCCTGTAAGGATATAATAATAAGCCTGCTACATGGAAAAGGGTTCTAACCTGACTGTGCTGGCACCCTGATCTCAGATTTCCAGCCTCCAGAACTGTGAGCAATAAATTTCTGCTGTTTATTAAAAAATAAAAAAATCTAAAGGTTAATCTATCAGCCAGAGAATAGTGAACTAATACATGGTACACATACAAGGTGGGGCAAAAGCAGGTTTATAGCTGTTCGCATGGAAAATAATGCAATAATTAATAAATAATAATATAAGAATAAACTCTGTTTTGTGTACTCACAATTGTAAACCTACTTTTGCTCCACTCTGTACACTATGCAGCTGGTCAAGTTGAATAAAGCAGATTCACATTTACTAACAAGAAAAGATGTTCAAGATATAGTTTCAACTGAAAAAAAGAAAAAACCAGACAATATGCTCAACATGAGCTCATTTTGGTTTAAAACTACATTAATAACAAACCATTTGAATATAAATGAAAAAAATTAAGACTATGCACCATATATTTTAGTGGGTTGCTAGAAATATTCATTGTCTACATTACTTCTGATGTTTGAATTTTGATAATAAACAGGAATTATCTTTATAAGCAGAAAAGAGCAAACTGTAATACAGTGAAATGGTTTTTTTTTTTTTTTGGAATTTCTAGGGTATTTTCATGACTGACTAAATTCATCTTTCAAAGGTGCTATTTCCACTCTACTAATCAAAACAACATGAATAAAGATAATCTCAATTAGTTCCCTGTAGCCTGCAGGATAAAGCACAAATTTTTTAGATTAGACTACACAGTCATTACTCAGTCAATAAACACAATGACTACACATATACATTTGTTGTACTAATCAAAATTAAAGATATGGTCTCTGGCCACAGGAGCTTGCACAGACAAACAGTCATATAAATAAAGTATAATAACAAGTTAAAGGTATATAAGTATATGTTGAGTAAAGCAGGCATATAAAAGAAAAAGCAATCAATTTTATATGAAAGTAAAACTGTTAATAGGCTGAATGCTTATATCCCCCTCCCCCAAATGCATATGTTGAAATCCTAACCCTCAATGTGATAGTAGTAGTAGGAGGTGGGGCCTTTGGGAGGGTATGTCATAGGGTGGAGCCTTCATGAATGGGATTAGTGCCCTTATAAAGAGGCCCTAGAGAGTTAGCTCCTATGTCTTTCCCATAGTGAGAAAATGGCTATGTATAAACTAGGAAGTAAGCCTTCAGCAGATGCTCAATCTTGGACTTCCAGTCTCCAGAACTATGAGAAATAAGTTGCTGTTTAAGCCACCTGGTCTATGGTCTTTTTGTTATAGCAAACTAAGATATTGTTTAAGTTTGAAATACTAAGTGTGCCACTTGAGTCAAAAGTTAAAGGATGAGTATCACATGAAGAAGGAATTCCAGGCACAGAAAATGATTTCTTACTTTATATTTATTTACACATATTTTAATTTAGAAAATGGCATTTCATATTCAAAGAAAAATGAGTTTTTAAATGTGCATACATCTATGAACCAAAACAATTTTACATCACATAGTACACACACACACATCTATACAAATAAAAGGGTAACATGCTAATTAGGACATCTTCCAGACGTCCATCCGGACAAAGCCACAGCGGCTGCGAGGAATTACGGCTGGCTGCACGGGAGGTGACACCGTGGGAGAGGCGGCGGCGCTGCACAGGAGATGCACGAAATTCATGCTAGAGTAGGCCTTCCTTCCCCCAGCTTCCAGCACTGGCTTCCCTCTGGCACCCGGGACCCAGGCTTCCCTGGCAGCCCAGGCTTTGGCTGGTCCAGAAAGCTGTCCGGAAGGACCTCCAGTCTAATTAGCATGTTATACTTTTATTATTATAGATATAAAGCTCTCGCTGGCACCAATTGTATGTGTTTCAATCTGTCATTGTCCATCGTGAATTTGGTTGATACTTCTATTATAGAGAAAGAGCGAATAGTGATATTAAAATATTTCTTCTAATTAATTTACTTTTAATGAGCACAAATTCATGCACCAGGCCTCTAGTATTATATATATTTCAAATATAGACAGGTCTACATTTTTCAGTTGGTATTTATCAAGCAAAAAATTTGCAGCACACAAGTATGCTTGTCTTATATTAAGAAACTGTAGATCTCAATGATCATTATTCCATTTATTCCTTACTTGAAAAACCAACCCGGTGCAGTACAATTGGGCCTCTTTCTCTATTCTTTCTCTCTTTTAGTGATTTGAACCCTCTGTGTTTAAGCGGGGCACATGGCTGTCCACCTAGACTACTTTCCAAGCCTTCTTTAAATCTAGGCAGTGACCACATTGCCAATGAGTTGCCAGTACCTTCCAGGTCATATTCTTAAATTTAAAGGAAGCTATTTGCTCTTTATTTTAAATCCTCATCTGAGAATATGTTTTAGAAAAATATATAGAGACAGAGATAGAAAGATAGAGATAGACAGAAACATCCAAGTGAGAAACACGGATCGGTTGCTGCCCCGACTTGTATGCGCAGCAGTCAGGGATCCACCCACAACCTAGCTATGTGCCATGATAGGAAATTGAATCCACAAATTTTGGTTCAGATGATAACACTCCAACCAACTGAGCCACCTGGCTAGAGTTCTTGATTCTTCGTTCTCATTCCCTCAGCTGGAACTTTAGCCTGGTTCAGTGATGCATCTTTAACAATTCAAGTAAGGGCAGCATCCTAGGGATGGCAGAACAATGTCTAAAGCAGCACCTAGGCCCCTGGACACCCTGAGGAGCAGAACTCCACTACCCTAGGATCGCCTTCTAATTGGCCTTTTAGTGGAGAAAGACAAACTTTTGTCTCAGAGCTCTGTTTTTTGACCTCAGATCTAGCAGCTGATCCAAATACCTGAACTAATAAACTAATTTTACAGAAGAGGAAACTAGGCTCAGAAATAAGCAATAAACCCAAAAACACACTGCCTGTTTGGTGGCACAGTTCAAATTCTAACGGAGCTTCACACTTTCACACTTTTTCTACTATCCTACATTGCCTCTCATGCAGAGAAATGTTAGTCTGAGTACCTAATGCAGGTACTATAGGGACTGCAAGGTATTTTTTTGGTAAGTTGGGAAACACTGTAATGCAGTCTTAAAAATAATTTTAAGTCAATATTTCAAAATCTAAAGATTCATATAAAAATTCAGATTTCCCAACTTTTCTTGAAAAAAAAAATCAGCTTGGTAGCTAATGATAGCTAACATTGTATTTCATACAATTTAAGAAGTCATCGATTATAAGATTCACCACTTTTTAAAATGTATCACCAAGAACAAAGAAATACCGCCAATTATAAGATGCAACCTGATTTCAGAGATGTTTATTTTAAATGCTAACATGCATCTCAAAATCGTTAAAATCTGGAATATATAGTACCTATTATGTGTCAGCTGTGTTCTAGAGTTCTTATTAGTTTTAACGAATAATGTTCAAAAAAGCCCTATGTGGTAGATACTATTACTGTCCACATTTCAGATCTGAGGTAACAGAGTTACATTGGGTGATTCGTCCAAGTTCACAACACTAGTAAGTGGTGGGATGGCATTCAAAGCCAAGCAGTTTGAGTGCTTAATCACTTGGTTAAATTAGATCTCTGGACCTACATTTCCGGAGGCCAACAATGGGCTGGAATTGAGCAATAGCTACACTTTCAAGTCAGGATATGCAGGCTCCAGGAGATTGAAAATGGCGGTGGAGGAGAGAGGATGCTGCACGGACACGCTCCCAGGACCAAAATGGAATTACAACTAAAATACAGAAAAATTTCCTGAATAATCAAAGAATATGCAGGCTCCAGCTTCATCCCAGACCTCTGCTCTCTTCTCTAACCCAACTTGCTTCACTGAACAATGATGTGACCCAACTGACACTTTTAAGATTAGAATTTGTGACTCTTGCATTAAGTAACAGCATGCTATACTAGTATATTAACAAAAAGCAGTTTTAAAGATATAAAAATGTTGAGTAAAATTTAATCCAGAGTTAGTTTTATGTAGAGGGACCACAAAGGGATAATAAGGAAACACTCAAGAGACAGTAGTTCTTTAACTAATTCATATTATGCTAACTAGGTATGAAGGGCTCTGAGAGATAAAGACAATGATGAATTAGACATGGAACCTTTTATAAAGATGCTTTTATAGTCTATTACACTGGCAGTATAATTAACAAAAATAACTGAAAAATATGGTATTTTAAATAATTTGTAATAAGGTAGCCTTATGTTTTAACATGCAAAGTTCTCTAACACATATCAATCAATGAAAAAGATAAGATATGGAAAACCAAACAGTGTATCATTTATGAAAAAAGAGATAAATATGCTCATACAAATACATAATTCCATACTGCACAAATGCATGATTATGCATAAAGGTCTGAAAGAATTTATACCAATTAAGAATAGTGGTTATTTCTGCAAAGAGAACTGAAATTGGAGATGGTAGTCAAAGAGGACTTAAACTTTCCTAGTATTATTTGCCACTTTGTATAATTAAAAAATGAAAAGGCTTATCAATAAAATAAGTGTAACATCATGCAGCAAATGCAGGCGATCATGTAGCAACTCTTCTCTGTTTCCAGTAACTGCCATGTGAGATTCTCAATTCCACTTACCAAGAAAAATATGAAAAGGACAAATCCCATGTACTAATTCATAAGCAAAATTCATAATAATAACCTGACTTTAATGTTTGTTTGTTTTGCTACCCAATGGTGCCATTTATTTTTTTATTGTGATATACAAAGAAGACCAAAACAGAAGCAATGGGAATAGGAGAGACTAGGAAAGCAAAAAGTGAGATAAGGTATGTGAAAATGAAAAACCACTGAAAAGTAAAAAAAAAATTAAAAAATGAAGGTGCCATAAAACTAGGATACTGAAGAAACATTTAAAATGTAACGGACATTGACATAATGTAGTTTGCAGTATTTTCTGACAATTCCTAATATAAATACATATTTTTAAAGTATTCAGTAACTATTTAACTGATATGCAAAAATGAAGAGCAGGAATTCCAATTTAAGAAATCTAATTCAACCATTCAGTCATTTATTCAACAAATATCTGTCAGCTCTAATGCCAATTTATTTAATGATTAACTTTGCCTTCATGAAGCTTAACACATGGTATTCCTTCCTTGGAGAGAACTTTCCCATCCATGACTCATGACTGGTTCCTATAGGACTAAATTAATTCACGTTAACCAAATGTCAATTCATTTATATTGTTTAAATGGAATATATATATTCCTTAAGGATATAAGAGCCAGATATTTAATTTTTAAATTAAACTCTATAACTGAAAATTTACAAAAAAAAGTGGGAACATTACAAAACTAAACATCAGACAAATCCAATGAATCTAACACAATCTATTTCCATTATAATTATCAATAAGTCAACCTAGGTAATATATTGCTTCACTTATTCTCCATGCCTTCTTTAAGAAATGAATTATGGTTTCCAAAAGAACAACCTTTTAAGCAAGTTATTATAATGTAACTTGTCTACCAAATAATCTATCACAAACGCTAGCATCTCAAAGTCTAATATTAAAAGTTTTCAAATTAAAGGTAACATTTTATACAAAAAATGTTTATGGGATTTCTGCCTGGAGTATAAAAAATAAGCATGACTTTTGTCTGATATCCACAACAGACAAAGCAGTAGGAATAATAGGAGTTAAGTATATAAAAAAAGAGAAATGGTATTTGATATCAACAATTTATATAAGAAATTCTTGCATTCTCTTCTAAGAGATAATCAGATTCAAGAGATTACAATTATTTCTCAAATCATAAAGTATCAGGACTTATTTTATCTTTTAGATATTAAAAGAGAAATACTTCATAAACTCCATAATGCTGATGATAACTAAGGATTTCTAAAATGTAGCATTCCTTTAAAATGGGTGGGGAACAATTTTCTGCCAAAGGCCATTTGGATATTTATAACATCATTTGCGGGCCATACAAAATTATCAACTTAAAAATTAGCCTGCTATATTTGGTCAAACATTTAACTAATTGACCCCTAATGACTTGGCAGGGCAGACCAAATGATTTCTCAGGCCTTTTACGTAGGGCCTGCGGGTTGAATGTTCCCCACCCCTGCTTTAAAAATATATTCTCTAGGACAATTTTCCCCTAAATATGTTCCTCAGAACACTAGACCTACAACGTTTCCTGGTGGGGATAAAAAAGGGGGGTCTGGTCAAATAAATTTGGCAAACACAACTTACTTTATCTCCATCTTGAAAATATTTGAAAACTTAAGTCTTGTATAAATATTAGTTTTCTGTGTTTCATTTTTCATCATCACACAGCACACTTCTTTGGTAACAAAATTCCTTTGAGTACCTCTACTCACTTTCTTTGGAACATACTTTGGTAATGCTAGGGTATGTAAAATTTAAATGATACTAGTTTTTTAGAACCACATTAAGTAATCTAATTAATTTTTTAAAAAGCCATGTAGCTTTCAATAGATACTACTTAATAAAAATACTGTAAGAGACATCTTTGGTGGAATATAGAAGTGATTTAAACATAAATTATTATTCTCTAACATTTATTGCAAGAGAGCCAAAAGAGAAAACACCTATCAGTTATGACACCAACCTGGTTATTAATGTAGAATATGAAACGATAACCCAAACAAGAGTTCAGACTACACATTTATAGTAACACTAGAGGCTAGGTGCACAAAATTCATGCACGGGTAGGGCCCCTAGACCTGGGCAGCGATCAAGGCCAATCAGGGCCTTCTGGCTGCCGGCTGGGGCCTTCCTTCATTCCGTGCCAACCCCTGGTGGTCAGTGCACGTCATAACAAGCGATCAAACTCCCGGTTGAACTCCCGCGGGGACACTTTGTATATTAGCCTTTTATATATATAGATGGTATAAAATATGCTTGACCAAACTAAAACTATGTCTAAATTTAAGCACACACTCAATTTTTATTTAAAGAAAGTACAGCTGTGTCTATAATGTTAGCCCTTTTGGTTTTTAAGCCAGCTGATCAGAGTTTGATTGAAAAAGAGATGCCTTAACAGTATGCTAACTCTGCATACTTCTATGGACTTTCGCCAACTTCCATGCTTTAGGGTACAACCTGCAAAGGGGAAACTCCCCTATGATTTATCATCAAATGTAGTTAATAACTGTCTTGGTATTTTCAATAAATTAGCTTTTAAAAAGGCATTAGTTGGAAGGTAGATGGAAAATTAAGGCTGTGCAAGCATTATTAAAAAAAAAAAAGAGTAGCATTTTTATTATAATTACTGTTTATTTGCACCCAGCAAAGCATGTCAAGGTTAGGAGGCTTTAATCATCAGAAATCATTGCCTTTCTCTATCTAAGGTAAAAAAGAGAGAAAAAAAAGTGACTCTAAAATGTGTCAAGTTTAATGTGGATGAAATTCTAGAATAAAATATTCATAACTCTATACAGAATTATTGACTATTGTGATATAAATACAAATATTTACTACTTTGTCTTTGAAGAACATCTTAATACCAGTCCAAAATTCTCTTAACTGAGAGTATGATACACTAGATATTATACAATCAATAGTATAAACCGTCACAAATCTTTTAAATACTTAAGTGTAGTAAGAAAAAGCAAGAAAGCAGGCTAAGCACAGTAAATCTGAAAAATTCCTTAAGTAAAAAGTTTGACGTAATGGACTTCAACCCTGTTCCCAACCTTTGATTCCTACATTCTTTAAGAAGCATTGTTTTAATACCTAGTACTTTGTAAGCTGCTATGATTATAGATCTGTGGTTTCTTTTATATAACACTATAATTCATTCATTTAACAAGTACTTGAGTATCTACTACTATGGAAAAATAAAGATTAAAATACATATGAAGCCTGCCCTAAAGACACTAAGAAGTCTGGAATAGATGAGACATATATAAATGGTAGAAAGCCAAATCTGTTTTAAATGTGAAGATTGCTCAGAGGGAAAACAGATTGTTTGGTGGGGGAAAGAAGTAAAGGATACAGATTAGGGAATGCATTGATGATAGACTTAAAGAACAGGTAGACTTTAGACAAAAAAAGAGAGGCTTTGTACTGGAAAAGATGAGAAAAGCATGAAAAATGGAAAATCACAATGAAAACAATTTAATTTTGCAGAAATGTAAAAACTACAAAATACTAACTAATAACATAGAAGTTAGCGGTCCCAAGCTCTGGCAACTTGAATTTCCAGGCCAGATCTAACCACCAATTAAAATATCTAATGTTGAACACAGAGCTCTATAAATATTTCTAAATTAGTGAGCCATGACCCCCTTATATCTAGTATACTTCTTGATGGAATGAGATGGTGAAACACATTTTACTTATACTGTAACTCAGAATAAATGATTAATTCTCTTCCAAAGACAAACTACTTTTCCAATTTTGAGTGTACATACTTAACGTTAGGCAAGAACAAGAACCCTCTTTCAGTTTGTAAATACAGCATACACTCAAATATTATTCAGGCTTCATTTTGAAATCATGATATAAAAAGTATGCTGTTCCATTCACCATGACAAGATCAAAGTGTTCTAGTCTCAGTTCTGCAATACTGTGCAGGTCGCTCTGTACCTCAGTTTCCTAACTTTTAAACTGAGGGGGTTCAACATGCATGAACTGCAAAGGGTCTTCCAGCTTTAAAATCCTATACTCAATTGTACATCATCTTCCAACTAATAACAAAAAAAGATAGTATTCTTCCTTTAAAAACATGGAATGAAAACTATCCTTGATTGAGCACATACTAGGTGTCAGGCTCTATTTCTCATTTCACTTAATCCTCATTACATCCCTAAGCGCATGCATTTTCCTTATTTTACTCATAGGGTACGAGCCATCTTTTATCTGTCCAACCCAATTACGGATGGAAGGTAAGGATTCAAATCAAGGTCTAACTCCAAAGCAAATTATAGCAAACCACATTTTAAAACTTGGTGCTCCAAACCACAAATATCAGACAAGACAAAAACAAAACACAACCACACACCAAAAGCTGAAGAGGTGGGCTGTGACTACGGCAATCTGGAGAGAGCATGGTCTTCCAATAGGGCAGCTCAGCTGCCTTGTAGCCCGCCGTGGGAACCAACAAAAGAAGCCAAATACCAGTTGTATGTTTGTGTGTGTGAAATCTCCCGATTTCCAAATGAAGGAAAACAGATTTACCAGCTTCCAACTGCTTTAAACAGTTCTAACCCCGATCTGTAAGGTTACTTTTAACAAATTTCCAGATTAAGTTTTAAAATATGGGCACCAGCAATAAAGCCTAAGCTTTGAAGTAAAACTTGGTTGCATCCTGGCTCTATTGCTAGTAGTGTGATTTTGGTCAAGTTACTTCACCTCTCTCAGTCTCATTTTTTCATCTGTAAAGTGAGGATATTATCAACGGTCTTGAAGGGTGATTAGGGATTAAAGGAGAATGTGGACTTAAAGAGCTCAGCACAAGGTAAGGGCTTGACAATAAAAGTTATTATTACCCTTCAGGATCCCAGTAACATACAACATGGTATCCATGTTCATAGGCATCCCAGCTATGTGTACGAATATTCCCCAGAGTCTGCCTTTAAAACCATGCTTTGTCACTTTTCTGTAGGCCTTAAATAAAAAGTTTATTTTTAAAAAGTCATACACACTCATTTCTAACAGATACTAATCAAACGTCACAAAGTTAAATTTATCATAAACCTAAAATCGAACCAACTCTCAGACTGTTTTGTGGCCAACGATTTTTCTAAAGTGATGCTGAAAATAGGGTTACCACGGATTCAGACTTCTGAATAGGGTGAGTGTAAGGGAAAGTGGTGGTGGTGGTGGTGGTGGTGGTGGTGGGGGTGTCCCCAAAGCTCTTTGAACTCGAAAGATCCCCACGACGTCCAAGTATTTCCCAAATGGCATATATCTGCGTGAACCCGAAAAAAACGGGGTCCGAACTGTTGATGGGACAAGAGCAGGTGGCCTTGTGCCCTAGCGTGTCTTTTTATTCTTAGCCACAAGCTCTCGTCAACAGCTGGGTTTTAAACCCAGTCCCCCCCAAAGCCCCATTCCAGACCAAGAGAGAGGGAGCCGGACTTCAGGCTCCACTCGGCCAGTGGAGACACCAGCGAAAAGGGAGGAGGGAGAGGCCCGCGGCCTCGAGGGGGCGTGGGAGACGGTCAGGCCACCCCTGCCCTGGATCGACCCC